>NC_141534.1:28850000-29025000 GCF_021556685.1 Rattus norvegicus
TGGTAAGGGAATGGGTTATGGGGAGCACCCTTATGGAAGCAAAGGGGAGGTAGGATGGGATGGAGGCTTTTGGGAGGGGAAACGGGAAGGGGACAATATTTGAAATGTAAATAAAATAACCCCTAAAAATGAAAGAAATTCATTAATTGAATATTCACATGCTCATCCCTAACCTAAGATATGGAGAAATCAACAATGAGTAAAATTAAATGATATCCTTGCTCTCATCCAGTCAAAACTGCATCCACTAAGTATGCATTTCATGGGATCCATTGGGCTATGCTATGGGAATGGAGTTTTCAGTGGGAGGAACAATTTATCATTTAATTTATATTGACATATAAAATTATATATAGTTTCTTTTGTCCGCACTAGTGCCAGAACTGTAGGGCCACATAGCATCTGTGGGATATTTTCATCTCAGTCAGCAAAGCGTCTCACCCGCTAAGCTCCATTGCATCTCACACTGCTGACAACTATTCTCTGAGTCAGACAGCAATCTCTCTACCCACCTTGTTCCCAAAGGGGGTCACTGCCACGCCAGTTTCATACAGAGACCACCTATCTAGTGGCTCTCTTACTGTAGATTCAATTAATTCGCCACATAAAAGGACACACCACACAATAACCTCTGATCCAATTGACAAGATATAATTTGCCCATCTAGACAGCCCGAAATCCTTTACACACCCATCCCTTAAAAATATTCATATCAACCTGTATCTATGTGTAGAGAAGAATCTTAACATCTGCCACCATGTTCCCAGTTCCTCTTCCTCACTCCGGCTCCTTCTCTCCTCCTTCTCCCTCCCCTCTAAAACCTCCGTTCCCGCCTCCCTTCCTTCTCATCCAATGACAGTCCTCGTTTTATCTTGTCTGCCTTCACCTTCATAAATGACACCAACCTACATGATACCTATACGATAGTTTATGTATTTGTTATCCCCTTTCCAGGTTCCACCCCCTTCTCCATTTCCCCTTCCCCTGCTTCTGTGAGAATACTCCCCCTCTCACCCACCCACTCCCTCCTCAACACCCTGTCATTCCCCTACATTGGGGAAAAGTCTTCACAGGACCAAGGGTTTCTCCTCCTACTGATGCCATACAATGCCATCTTCTGCTACATAAGGGACTGAAGCAGTGGGTCTCCCTATGTTTACTCTTATCCTCATCTACAGCTGATATAACTGGAATGGGGTTCTAGCTTGTTGTGGTTTGACCTTGTTTCTCTCTGCTGCTTAATTACTCTGAATGTTTTTTTTTCATATTTCTATTGACAATGTTTATGTCTTCTCTTGAGAAATGCCTAGCAGTTACTTCTTGTTTTATTCGGTTATTGTTTCTTATTGAGTTCGTTATATGTAATAGATATTCTAATTTCAGGTGGATAATGTGCAAATGTTTTCTCCCATTCTGCAGGTTTTCTGTTTTTTCTGTTTAAACCCTTTTTAGGTTTGGTGCAATTAATCTTGCTTTTCCTTCTTGAGCTTTGGGGGGGATTTCATCTAAAACTCCTTGTCCATTATAATGCCATGAAGCATTTCATGAAAATATGCACAAAGCATGTATATTTTCTTCTAGCAGTTCCATAATATCAGAATTTATATTTAAATATTTTGATAATTTATTTCTATATATTTTAATTAAAATTTAATTATAAAATTTCTCCTTCTCTTTCCTCCCCATCTCCTTCCAGATCACTTTCCCTCTAACTTCCAACTCCTTACATCATATATATATATATATATATATATATATATATATATGTTTTTATATATATATGTGTGTGTGTGTGTGTGCACGTGCATGTGTGTATGATGTATATGTATATATATGTACCTGTATATATAAATACATACATATATACATACCTATGTGTATATGTATAAATGCATAAATATTTAAATATTTTCATAATATATAAATATATTATATATAAATATAGCTGGCTGAGTTCATTTTTGCTGTTTGGGTTTATATGGGTTCATGGATGGCTATTTCAAATTATGTAACAGATTAGGAGAATCAATCATCTCTAGGGTATGCTAATTCTGTCTTTCTCCCAGTGGTCATTAGTTGCCTATAGTTGTTTGTCTATGGATGTAACCCCCATGAGATTTCCCCTTCCATGTTACCATTTCTGTTGATATTGTCACTTTCTGCAACCGTTTGTAAGAGACACTGTTTCTGGTATTCGGGATCCTATAATCTTTTTTTTTTTTTTTCTGAGCTGGGGACTGAACCCAGGGCCTTGCACTTGCTAGGCAAGCGCTCTAACACTGAGCTAAATCCCCAACCCCTGGGATCCTATAATCTTTCTACTCTCCTTTCACCAATGTTCCCTGAGGAGTAGATTCAAGAGCTGTGGCATGGATTTATCCACTGGGACTGGTGTCTCCCATGATCCATTGATTTCTGCAGTGTGTACAATTGTGCTTTTCTGTGATGGCCTCCCTTTTCTGTAAAGAGAAGCTTCTTTGGTGACAGATGGGAGTTAGAGTTATCCAGTAAAGATGACTCAAGGAAAAGAAGGAATAGATGGTCACAGGATTGAAACTAAGTATATTGGTTTGCAGATTATATTTAAATCTTTAATCCAGTTAAAACATATGTTGAATAGGGAAATTAGAAGAGGTCTCAATAAAATGATGACATTTGCCCAAAAACCTTCTCCAACATTTCTCTACTTTATAATTTGTCCTGTTATTTTAGGTAAACAGCGATCTCCCTTGAGGATGTGCTGATTATTAACCACCGTTTATTTCTATTTACATTTTTGTTCCCCAGATTCTGTTTCTTGTTGATTTTCACTGTGTTAGCATTAGTAGATTTTTCAGCTTCTCTCTTGCTGTCATTTGTTAATCAGACTTCAATCATAAAATGGAGATATTCTCCCATAGAGTCTACATCTTAGATCATTACTCATCATGTACAACACATATAATAGAAAGGTGAGACAAACGAGTTGAGTAGTTGATAATACTCTATGAATTCAAAGATGACTTATTTTAGAGTTATATAATATCTGTCAAAGCTAGTATGCTTGAGGATAGATGGGTTATTTGCTTTACAAAAAGATTTGTAAACACAGAATTCATATATTAAACTGTGAACTGAATTATTAAGACTATCCTCCCATAAGTGAAAATTATTTCTGAAGCACTTATTCATTGTATAAAATAATGTATCATGTATTAAAATGCCTTGTATATTTACAAACAGCTCAGAGAATTCTATGTTGGAAGAATCAATAGTGTTTTATGATTTCAGGAGTTCATTAATGAATGAGCTGCTTTAAGAGGCATATTTGAGTTATATATGCCAGAGTGTTATAAGCAGCTAACACGTTTTCCCTTTTCCTAAGTTTATGTTCCTCACTAATTGCCTTAAAACATTGGACTTTGGGATGTTATCTTTTCAGACTGAAACACTAATTGTGAACATTAACTACTATTGGATGCCTCAATAAAAAAGTCCTGGCAATGTCAGTAGGCTCTTTCTTCAAACCGTTTTTATTTCTAAAGGAAAGCTTTATTCTTTGGTGGCTAGATTTTAATTCTTTCTTTTTGAACAAGTATGCCCCATTCTTATGGGTAATTGTGTTTTCAGTCAGCAGAGATGCAGAGTTTCTGTTCATATTCAAACTGAATCCAAGTGATGACACTTCTGAATTTAAAGTTAAGCCAAATTTCGGGAACTTTGTTCATTATTTATATTTATCATGAAAGTATCTAAACTTTTTAACCACATGTGTTGATGTGGAAACAATTTGGACCAGGGGGGGTGGAGTTTTGTTTTAAATTAATTTAAGGGGAGAATCCTGAATTACACTTGAAAACAGTAAGATTTTCTTTTCCTGTTAAGTATTGATGTAACAGCAGACTGCAAATCATGAGACTTTGCCCTTGTTTCCACAATTGCTTTCCTCTGTAATACAAGTAGTTCAAAGAAACGGAGATGTATCTTTCTTGTCAAGTATCAGCACTTTGTCTGGATATTTTCTCCTGACATGTTACAACATTCTTAGCCCAGAGGACAACCCTAAATTCTATTCCTTAGGAGCTATCCATCTTGATTTTGAGACAGGGTCTGCTGCTGGCCTGAATCTCAAAGATCAGGTTGCAATGTCTGGCTAGCAAACTCCAAGGCTCCAACGGTCTCCACCTCTCCAGCACTAAGGTTACATACATCATGTGCATGGCCTTCTTCTATGGAAGAAGTGTAGGTCCTCATGCCTCCATGGCAAGCACTTTACCAACTGTGACAAATCCCCTTCCCTGCTTCCCACTCTTTACATGGTGACTGGCACACATTAGAGAAAAGATGTTGGCATTTCTTTTGAGGTAAGTGATCATTTGAGAAAGCTCTCTGGTTTGGAGTCAGACACACTAGGGTTTGGACTCTGAACCCAGCATAGTCATGTGCCTTTATACATTCTGGATAGATCTTGCAGATTAATTCTTCTTTAAATGTGGATAATAGTTTTGTGTGTGTTTTTTATTAGTTGTGTGTAATATCTTCAGGTGTTCATAGTCTTGTAATTGTCTACATTGTTTCCTTCAACACACTCTACACAATCAGAGGCTTCTGCTTAGACAGAGAATGATGGCTGTCGTGAAGCTCCAGTGACAATAGTAAACTATAGCACGATGCAACATTCCTTTTGACCATGTGACATCAAGCCAGTCTCTCATGCTTCTCAGTTATAAAATTATAAGCTCCATTAAATTGTGCCTATGATTTTTAATGGCAGCCATTTTGAATTAGACTTCTTAGGAATCTTAATCCAGAACTGGGTTCATTTCTCACAGCACTGTGGTGGGTAAGTTAGCTAATATATTCTTTCTTATTAATATTGCATAATGAAAATTTAGCATTTTACCCTCCTTAGGATAATTGTTCATTAAAAACAGAAAACTGGGTTGTTGAAAAGGGATTTGTCTTATTGACTGATATGATACAGTCTGGGTAGTCCTGTAATAACTGTCATCATAACAGCGAGGCTAGAACATGGTGTGTTTGTAGTCCATGAGGGTGGGTGCTTCAATAGTCTCAATGTAGTCACAAAAGCCTGGAGGAATCCATAAAGAAACTCATTTCCTGTCCACCCTACAGTGCCAAAGAGGCTACAGTTTTGGTGTCACCATGTGATGGCAGTAACAGCAGTAGAATAGATGAATGTTCCAGGAGACAGGAAGGCAGGCAGGTAGAAAGCAAAACCTCTTCTCTTGGGCAGTAAAACATCTGGCCTTCGCCCAAAAGGTGCTGCTTATATTTCTTCTGTCTTCAGCTAAGCTAGCGAAGAAGTCTCTCAGTGGCTTTCTCAGAGCCCTGCTGAAGGGCTAACCTCCCACAGCTGTGCCCAGAGATTGTCTAATGAGTGATTCTAACTCCTGCCATTTGGTGATCAGTTTGAACCCTGCAATATGATTTGAACTTTCAGGAATGTTGGATAATATTTTTATACTGTTTTAGTTTGTGTTGAAAACTGACAAAAAAAAAACAAACAAAAACAAAAACAACAGCAACAAAAAGCCAGAAAACTTTACCTCTTTAGCTTTCTTTTTTCCCATTCTCCATCCTTACTCTGTTTTTCTTTTATCTTTTCCTTTGAGCCCCTCTTCCTCCCCCATGTACTCATTCTTTTTAACCCCTTCCGTTCTCTTCACTTTGATTAGCCTATAGTTTCCATAATTGCTACCACAAATAAAATAATGCTGTACCTTATATGCAACTAAAGCAAAGTGTATCTCTGTCCTAGGCTGAGAGTGCTATGCAAGATAAAACAAAGAAATCTGTGCCATGGGCTAACACTGTTAGGCCAAGTCCTCAATGCCATAAAACATGGTTTAAAAAGGATATAACTAATCACCCTTCTATAATACATGCAGGGCTTGGTGTCTTTGTCTAAGACTGACACAGTGAGCTCAGCCAAGTGGTAGACTTTGAAGGAGAGGGGTTGCAAATTTGACAGCTGGAATGAAAAAACATGGAGGTATGCTTAATTTGTAGTAGGTGATCCATTTATTTTACATTATTTTACAAATTAAAATCTCACCTTCTTGCAGACCGACAGGAGCCGGATGTAGATCGCTCCTGAGAGACACAGCCAGAATACAGCAAATACAGAGGCGAATGCCAGCAGCAAACCACTGAACTGAGAATAGGTCCTCTATTGAAGGAATCAGAGAATGAACTGGAAGAGCTTGAAGGGGCTCGAGACCCCAAAAGTACAACAATGCCAAGCAACCAGAGCTTCCAGGGACTAAGCCACTACCTAAAGACTATACATGGACTGACCCTGGACTCTGACCCCATAGGTAGCAATGAATATCCTAGTAAGAGCACCAGTGGAAGGGGAAGCCCTGGGTCCTGCTAAGACTGAACCCCCAGTGAACTAGTCTATGGGGGGAGGGCGGCAATGGGGGGAGGGTTGGGAGGGGAACACCCATAAGGAAGGGGAGGGGGGAGGGGGATGTTTGCCCGGAAACCGGGAAAGGGAATAACACTCGAAATGTATATAAGAAATACTCAAGTTAATAAAAAATAAAAAAATCTCACCTTCTCTGAAATGTTTTATTTTATAGCAAACATCAAATTTAGTTATCAATAGCACAGTTCAATGGGGCTAAATTAGGAACTAGCAGAATGGTTGAAAACAGATGAGTTGTCAGATCTGAAGTCATGGGTTAACTTAGCTGTGTGGTCTGCTCCCAGCATGTATGTGACATTGCATGTGTGTGCTTCTCTAATGTGGAATGGCTTGATCGTTTAATCTCTTCTCACTCACACTCTGGGTGAAACTAGAATTCTTTTGATAGCTTCTGATGACTTAAATCTAAAGATGATTTAAGTACAAGTAATTTTTCTTTCAAATTCGTTTCCTTCATTTTTACTTTTAGTATACAGAGTAGCGAACAAATACTTCTTAATGATGAAAAGTTGGCCGATAGGAGTCATGGCTTAGGAAATGAAAAAGGTGCAATAATATTTAGAAGGACACTGTTATCTTCCATCTTAAGAAATGAAATGTAACTAAATACAAATTAAATAAAGCAAAGTAAATAAAAAAGTCAGGGTGTATATCACTAAATTGTCAGATAAAAAAAAAACAGAAAAATCAAAAGTCAGAGTACTGACTACCTAAGTATGAAATGATACCAATCCTGCACAAACACTGAGTTTGGGCAGAGAAATACATCTTAAAACAGAATTTTCTGGGACATAACTTTTATTTATTTACATTTCAAATGTTATCGCCTTTCTTGGTTTCCTGTCCATAAACTCCCTATCCCCTCCCCCTTCCCCTTTTTCTATGAGGCTGTTCCCCCATCCATACACCCACCCCTTCCTGCCTCCCTGCCCTGACATTTCCCTACAGTGGGGGGGTCGAGCCTTGGCAGGACCAAGGGCTTCTCCTTCCATTGATGCCCAACAAGGCCATCCTCTGCTACATATGCAGCTGGAGCCATGGGTCTGTCCCTGGATAGTGGTTTAGTCCCTGGAAGCTCTGGTTGGTTGGTATTGTTCTTATGGGGCTGCAAACCCCTTTAGCTCCTTTAGTCCTTTCTCTAATTCCTCCAATGGGGACCCCATTCTTAGTTCAGTGATTGGCTCTGTATTTATCACCCTCTAGCAGAGCCAAGAAATGGAGGTATGAATGTCTGTGCTCTGTTTGCTTTCTCCAGCTCAGATGATGGCATTGTTTACATTTAGAGTGGACCATCTTCTCACTTTAGTTAGTCCAGTGATTCACAGATATCCCTAGAAGTTTGCTCTTGTTGAGTCTTGAGTCTATCAAGGTGAGGAGATTAATCAAGATGGTGTCTTTTAAATAGATTCTATTTTTTGTTTTACCCCATCTATTGCAATCCCAAAAGACCATAAAATTCTCATTTACAATTGTGTGTATGACTTCCCAACTGGCAGGTAATTTGCTACATCATTTGTTGTGTCTTAAAGAAAAAAAATACTATATATAAATCTCTTTGTACGAAGCTATTTCACAGATAGATAAGCTATTTTAAAGACCAATCGATGTGGCAATCTCTTAATTAGTACCATTCTTACCTGCCTACTTGTGTAGTCACTAAGGCAGCCTTCACAAGTTTAAAGCAAAATGAGCTACAGAATATTTAATGAATGGCTTTAGAATTGGTTCTGTGGTTTAGAACTCTGGCTACTCCTCTAGAGGACCTGGCTTTGGCTCCTAGTTTGTTGTAACTCCAGTCATGAGAGATCTGATGCCCTTTTCTTTCCTCCATGAGCATTGTATAAATATAGGGAATATATATATATGTATATATATGCATATATATGTAAAACAAGCATACCCATAAAAATCATTAAGAGAACAAAAAAGGAGTCTTACCAGTTTAAATTGATGAATATTTTAACTTAGTACTCTATTCATATTAAGAAAAGGGACTGTAGTGATCTAAAAATATGAAAAAACCCAAATAAATGAGTATTTCTATATTTAGAATGTAAGGATAACTTCAAATTACTGGACACTAGAAAAACAAAATTAAAGAAAAAACAAACTTCACTTTGGTATTACATTTTCCCCTTAACTCTGATCTTACTAACATTCTCTGTGTACAGTGAATTTTTGCACAAAGACTCATTGCACAATTCCTACCATTGAAGAATAAAATTTGCTTTATTCCTCCAAAATCTCACTGAAAATTTTAAAAAGCGTGAGAGTAAGTATTGTATAATATTTATGACACATCAGAATTGTAAAGCATTACAAGAAAAATAGGCTTGTAAGAGAAGACATACCAAAGTGGTAGATAAACAGAAGATGCTTAAGCAGTTTTTTTTTCTTTTTTTTTTTCGGAGCTGGGGACCGAACCCAGGGCCTTGCGCTTGCTAGGCAAGTGCTCTACCACTGAGCTAAATCCCCAACCCCGCTTCAGCAGTTTTTAATGGCTCTATTCTAAGGAAGTTATTGTGCTGACTCTTTATGGTATGTATGTGAGAAATTTTATAATAATTATTCAATCAACCACCTTCAGAATTATCAACAATAATGCATTAATATCATGCCATCTTCATGCTCTATGACAAGCATCATTACATCATTTCTGAGTAAAGTAACAGACATCAAAAGGCTTAGTGATATGTTCAATTTTGTGCATCTAAGATTTGAATAAATCTAATGAACTTGAGGCTTCAAGTGTAAAAGTTTGAACTTACATGAGGGAAATAATTGTCTGGTCATGTAATGGTAAGAAGAATGGTTAGGAAAAACTTTTAAATTACAGTACATTAAAAACCCACAAGAAAACTAATTCTTCTGTTTATTTTTTATTTGTACAGGTTTCTTTTGCTCCTTTTCTTTCATATTGAACTTCAGAGCTCTAGAGAGTATCCTGTCCAAAGCTATTTTTGCTCACTTCATTTCATTTCACATCCATGACCTTTGTCTTCCATTTCCACCATTGCTTGAAACTGCTTTGCCTAGATGTGATCAATGCCTTGGGTTAAAAATATCCCAGAGAACTTAGCTGTTGAAAAATTAGCAGCCAGCAATAAGATGAAGGCATGATCCCACCATTATGAATGGAGTAACATTGTTCTCATAGACAGGAATTAGCTATTGCAAGAAGGACTCATTCTCTTTCTGGTCTTTTTAGCAGTAACTCTGTCTTGATAGGGCCCATACATAAAGCAACGCTCTCTTGTTTAGACAAATGTCCTTCTCAAGTTCCTCTCTACATGATTCCTTAGATGGCTCACAGAACATATCAGCCTTCCCTTACTACCTATTATTTATGAACTCTTTATTCTTGGAGCAACCTACCTTCAAACTTGAATGTTCTACTGACTTTGTTTTATATCTTTATGCTGTAGTATCCCAATTCTGAGGAACCTACACTGTCCTAACAGGGCAGTGTTCCAGGGTCTGCAGCTATTGAGAGAGTCTTAGTACCAGCTGACCCTCTAGCTTGGCAACTGCATTCTGACCTGTGTCTTCAGATGTGGATCATTGGGTAGCTGTCACATTTTTATCTGCACTCAAGACCTCTGCCCCAAGTATCAACCTTACTTTTACACGCTGGCTATTCATGTCTTCTGGAGCAGTCCTATGAGTTATCTTCTTGCCCATATGTACAGATGAAACCTGTGAGACAATATAGATTTCCTTTATCCCTCTAAGTTGCTGCCTACTCCAAAATTGTCTACTAGACAATCATTGTTTTATAGACAGGCTAGGAATACAATGTAAAAGATGCCAGGACAGATCTCTTCTTTATGTTTTTAAATTATCTTTCCTGGGACAATCTTATATTTTAGCTATTCAAATCTGTTCACACATTTCCTAGCATAACAATCTCATACTTGTTATATGAGAACTCTGTAATTTAAGAAAAATGTATTAGGGATTTCTCAAGTTCCATCATTTTGTTTTATTTTTACTTTTGATTCTTGGCATATTGAGAATTTTCCAGGGCTTTTTCTAACCACTTAAACAACTTAACATATAGTTTTTAATGTCTTAAAAATTAGTCCTGTTCTGACCAAGTTGACCTTCTGTAAGGCATGGCTGACAAAACCAGAGGGACATCTCATAATCTGCTAGTGGAGGGTACAGCATTCTTTCCTTCCTTCCACTTCCACATTCTGCTACTATCTTATTGGATAAAATGACAGGGCAGTTTGTTATATAATTTTGTTCTATTTTTCATGTCTTTTATCTAACAGGTACACAAAGAAATAAAGTGGAAACGATGTAATAAATTTTAGAGCATAAGAAAGGCTAGAGGACACATGAACCTTTTACTTTAGAACATTTTGCCTTTTGAACTATCAATCTTGTGGTTTGTGAACATGCAACAGGGAACTGGGAGTGTTTCTTAACACTCTAGGAAGGAAACTCTCTGTGTGCCCGTGGACAAATGGCCTGTACTTCTATTTTATCTGCCTCATGAGTTAGATCCACAGAGTGATTATTAGCTTGAGTGATGGTTTAGCTGTATAAATAATCCAATAAATTTTATTTGATAACTTAAAATGCTGATTTCTTTAGAATCATAATATATTTAAGCTGCTAGTGATTTGGTCTCTTCTAAGTTGCTATATAATGGATGAGATGATTTACTGAGTATCACTAGAACCTTCCAGACACCAGGCTACTCCCTAAAATTAAGTAATAGCTTTGTAGGAGAAAATGTTTACTTAAGAAAATGGACACTGATATTGTTTAATTTCTTAATTTTTATTGGTTTGGGGGATATATGGTAAAATTTGAATATCTTAGCCCAACATTTGTGAAGGAAACCTGTGATCTAGTCAATGAAATAAGTGCCTCTGACAGCACATAAATGTTTCAGGAAGTAGCCAACACTTGGTGTGCTGTATTTTTGTTTTTTGTTTTTTGTTTTTTCTAGATGTGGCAAAGATACTCTGAATCCCTTTATCCCTAGGAGCAAGAGAATCCTCCAAATTTCAACACCACATATATCCAGGTAATAATACCACATGGTCTCAATGTGTATGACTCTGAACATGAACTGAGAATATATCTAGTCGATTCCCTAACAATGAGTCATCACTAACCTAGTGACTGTATCTGTTTAGGATGGCATTTTTTTCTTCAATATGTTTTAGTGAGGTGAAGCAGAACTTTCTGTTTTCTTTGGAGACTCAGTTATGTCATGTAATGTTTTCCTGGAAATTGTCTTTTGAGAGAATATTTTTGTTGAAACAGACATGTGGGAGAATGTTTTGCTAAGAACAGACACATGGTGATTTTCTGGAAGCAGCCTGTGAAAAGGGCATGAGATGTTTTCTTAGAGTGGACACATGAGAGAACATGTGACATTTGGAAAAGGTATAAATATAACTCAGCAGACAATAGAGGATGCTGGATCGTATTGATATGTCTTACCATTCTTTGATCATCATGTCATGACTTCATAGAAACACACCAAAAAACTTCTTGTGGTGATCCAGTGGCTTCTTGCACTTGCCAGAGCCTTAGTTTCTTTTGGATTGACCTGATGTTGTTGATTTGTTGATGGTGTTTTCGAGTACTGCTGCTGATTCATGAGAACTGAATTGCTAAATCTTCAACTTCAGTAAGCCCATGCAAGGACAATGTAACGCAGTTATATATTTATAAACTATATGTCTATATTGGGCAGATATGCCTCTCCTCTACTTCCCTGTTACTTGCAGCTTCTCCAGGCCATGCGTTTCTGCGCCTTTCTTCTAACAACTCTCCCTCTGTTCTCCTCCACTGACCACCTCCTGCAACTCCTCCTCCCTTCCTCTTCCAGTCTTGCCTGGAAAATCCAACTCCTCATTTTCATCCAGCCATTGGCTATTTGTCACCTTTATTAGCCAATCAGATAATTAAGGGAAATTCCTCTACACCTCACCTTTTCTTTCCAATTAAAAAAAACTGCTCTTCTAGATATAATTGAAAAAATTGTGACAAGTAAATTACACAATATGAGGTATAAATGACATCCAGCCCAATAGTTTATCAATTAGATAAAGTACTCTGCTATCCATCTAATTTAAAAAGGCTTAATTCTACACCTGAGTAATGTCCTGGTTTCAGATTGTATACCATCTGAAAGCTATCCTCTCAAATCTCTGTCATCTCTCTGAATGCTAAAGAGCTTGACTTGGCTATGAGACCATACCCAGTTTTTAACCCCTTCAGAAATCTAAGAACAACTTAAATATTACCTGAAAATATATGGAGCACAAAACATAGCTTCGAAAAATTAACCAATTTATAGAGCCAACTGGTCACCAGGGCAGTCCCCCAGTCAGCAACACACTGTGGCATCAATCTTTAGCCTTCTGGCCCAGGAACAACTGACAGACCTTGTGAAACAGGAGTTATGAAGGATTATCTTACTCTGTCTCAGCAGAACTAAGCTGTCATCTATTCTGTGTCTTGTGTCCTCTCATGAACAATATAAGTCTAAAGAACAAATAGGCAATTTTTGACAATGGCTACCTTGCCATGATAAACAACCTTGTCTGGAGGGGAAGATACTCAATATCTTCTTTGAACTAAACAAAGTGGGTGCTGTCAGGAGCAGATATGTCTTATTATCACGTGATCAAATAACATTAAATGTCACATCTGTGGAACTCTGATGGTTTTGAAAATTATCTATGCAAAGTATATCTGAACTGTTAAGCCTTAAATATCTCAGCCCTCTCTCATTACAATATCTGGAAAACACCCTTTTAATTAACTCAGAACCATGAGTTTGCTATATGGCCCTTAACTCATATTGCTTAAATATTTAAAAAGAGTTGGTAATAGTAGCTGTAGAAGGACTGGATCTAAACTTTGGAATCATAACTCTTTGTATCAATAGAAAAAATTTGGACCAATGAAAACCTTAAATCTGTAACACAATACATCAAAAATAAAATTTTGTACCAATGTCAGAAATTATTGCTTTAACTTGTAACAATTATAAAGGTTTCTACCAATGTAACAAATAGCTATGTAATGTTTTGTTTAAGGGTAAATTTGATAACCTATCCCTATTTGTCTATTTCTCTAATTTTTGTGCAATTACTATATCCCCCATTCCCTCTTTCATCTCTCCCTCCTTTACCTAAAATGGAAGACTAGTGAAGAGGAAAGAAAAGTTAGAAATCCCAAGTTTAAGCTCTCTAGTTGGCTTCCTGTTCAAAGCTACATTTGTAAAGTATTCCTTAAAATGACAACATATCTGTAATAAGTAAGATAACTAGAACCATCTATTCCAACATAAAGAACTGGGATGATAATCTTTTTTGTCTGTTTCCATCTGAATTGGGGTGAAGAGTTCCATTCTGGGAGCCAAAGGGAAATGGGAAAATTTGCATTGTCAAAGTAGAACTAGCTGGCATCCGTCAGACCTAGTCAGTTTTCAATTCACACACAGGTACAGCCTAGATCACTGACACAGCCTTGTGCTGAGGTAAGGGAAGGGGCAGTGACCTTTGATCTCAGGTTAGTTGAGTTCTAATCAATATGTTGGGGTACCATTTTGTTGTGGCTCATCTCCAATCACAATACAAGAAAAACACAACTTTGTTGTGATGAATTTCCAACCCATATAAAGAAAACCCAACTCACTTATATATTTATAATCTGTATGCCTATATTAGACATATATGCCTCTACTCCACTTTCTTCCCCATCTATAAAATCCCAGTTACTTACAGTTTCTCCAGGCCATGCACTTCTGCTCCATCTTCCTTCCAACAACTCTCCCACTGTCCTTCTCCATTGGCCATCTCCTACAAGTCTTGCTGCATCTCCTGCATCCTGCTTCCTGTCTTGCCTGGAAAACCTGCCTCCTCATTTTTACCCAGAAATTAGTTATTTGTCATCTTTATTAGCCAATCAGATAATTAAGGGAAATTCCTCTCCAGATATCCTGACAACACAGACTGGATTTGCTCCAAAGAACTATTTCTATTCAGGTCTATGTGGTCCTTTGTTCTATTAACCTTTCCTTTCCACTACCTCTGGTGGGTGGTGGGCTACAGGGAGGTTAAAGACTTTAAATAAAATCCCTATTAGAAGTGGGTTTTGGCCCAGATGTCCTTCAACAGAGGAATAGATTCAGAAAATGTGGTACATTTACACAATGGAATACTATTTAGCTATTAAAAACATAAAATTCTTCATGGAATTATTAGGCAAATGGATGGAACCAGAATATATCATCCTGAGTGAGGTAACCCAATCACAAAAGAACACACATGATATGCACTCACTGATAAGTGGATATTAGTCCCAAAGATCAGATTACCCAAGATACAATCCACAGACCACATGAAGCTCAAGAAGTTGGAAGACCAAAGAATGGATGCTTCCTTCAGTCCTTCTTAGAAGGAAGAAGAAAATATTCACAGGAGGAAATACAGAGAAAAAGTGTGAAGCAGAGACTGAAGGCAAGGTCATCAGAGATTGGCCCACCAGAGATACATCCCACATGCAGTCACCAAACCTAGACAATATCGTGGAGGCCAAGAAGTGCATGCTGACAGGAGCCTGATATAGCTGTCTCCTGAAAGGCTCTACCAGAGCATGAAAAATAAAGAGGTAGGTGCTCACAGCCAACCATTTAACTAAGAAGGGGTCCCTAATGGAGGAGCTAGAGAAAGGACTGAAGGAGCTGAAGGGGATTTCAACCCCATAGGAAGAACAACAATATAAACCGACCAGTACCCAAAGAGCTCCCAGAGGCTAAACCACCAACCAAAGAATACACATGGAGGGACCCATGGTTCCAGCCACATATGTAGCAGAGGATGGCCTTATTGTACATCAATGAGAGGAGAAGCCCTTGGCTCTGTGAAGGCTCAATGCCCCCATACAAGAAAAAGACAGGGTGGGGAGACTGGACACAATGAAAAGATCAAACCAAAGGATAACAGGTATAGAAGAGAGCAAAGATTCCCAAGTTAAAGGGCCAGTAAATGTCTTCAACAAAATCATAGAAGCAAACTTCTCTAATCAAATGAAAGAGATGCCCATAAGTATACAAGAAGCCTACAGAACTCCAAAGAGATTGGACCGGAAAAGAAATTCCTACTGTCACATAATAGCCAAAACAACAAATGCATGAAACAAAGAAAGAATATTAAAAGCAGTAAGGGAAAAGGGTCAAGTAACATATAAAGGTAGACCTATCAGAATTATAGCAGACTTCTCAATAGAGTCTATGAAAATGATAAGATCCTGGACAGATGTCAAACAAACCCCAAGAGAACACAAATGCCAGCCTAGGCTACTATATCCAGCAAAACTCTCAATTAACATAGATGTAGAAACCAAGATATTCCATAACAAAACCAAATTTACACAATATTTCTCCACAAGTCCAGCCCTACAAAGGATAATAGATGGAAAACTCTAACACAGGGAGAGAAACGATACTTTCAAAAAAGCAAGAAAGCAATCTTCTTGCAACAAACCCAAAAGAAGAGAGACACACAAACATAATTCCACCTCTAACAACGGAAAGTACAGGAAACAACAATCAGTATTCCTTAATATCTTTTAACATTAATGGACACAATTCCCCAGTAAGAGGACATAGACTAATGGACTGGATACGTAAAGAGGACCCAGCATTTTGCTGCATACAGGAAACACACCTCAGTGACAGACACTACCTAAGAGTAAAAGGCTAGAAAAAAATTTCCAAGCAAAAGGTCTCAAAAAAAAAGCTGGTGTAGCCATTCTAATATTGAATAAAAGTGACATTCAACCAAAAGTTATCAAAAAAGATAAGGAAAGACCCTTCATACTCATCAAAGAAAAAATCTACCAAGGTGAACCCTTAATTCTGAACATCAATGCTTCAAATGCATGGGTACCCACATTTGTCAAAGAAAGTTTATTATATCTTAAAGCATACATTGCACCTCACACAATAATAGTGGGACACTTCAGCACCCCACTCTCAGCAATGGACAGATCATGGAAACAGAAACTAAACAGAGACACAGCAAAACTAACAGAAGTTATGAAGCAAATGGATTTAACTGATATCTATACAACATTTTATCCTAAAACAAAAGAATATAACTTTGCAGCACCTCATGGTAACTTTTCAAAAATTGACCATATAATTGGTCATAGGAAAGGAGTCAATAGATAAAAGATTGAAATAATTCGATGCAGACTACCAGATCACCATGGACCAAGGCAGGTCTTCAATAACAACAAAAAGAACAGAAATCCCACATACACATTGAATATTGTTCTACTCAATGACAACGTGGTCAAGGGAGATATAAAGAAAGAAATTAAAGACTTTTTAGAATTAATGAAAATGAAGATACAACTTACCCAAACTTATGGAATACAATGAATGCAGTGCTAACAGAAAAATGCCTAGTCTGAGTGCCTCCAAAAAGAAACTAGAGAGAGCACACACTAACAGCTTAACAGCACACATGAAAGCTCTTGAACAAAAAGAAGAAAATACACCCAAGAGGAGTAGAAAGCAGGAAATAATCAAACTCAAAACTGAAATCAACCAAGTAGAAACAAAAAGGACTATACAAAGAATCAACAAAACCAGGAGCTGGTTCTTTGAGAAAATCAACAAGATAGATAAACCCTTAGCCAGAGTAACCAGAGGGCACAGAGACAGTATTCAAGTCAATAAAATCAGAAATAAAAAGGAAGTCATAACAACAGAATCTGAGGAAATTCAAAAAAATCATCAGATCCTACTACAAAAGCTTATTCTCTCAACAAAACTGGAAAATCTGGATGAAATTTACAATTTTCTAGACAGATACCAGGTACAAAAGTTAAATCAGGATCAGATAAACCATTTAAACAGTCCCATAACCCCTAAAGAAATAGAGTTCAGTCATTAAATTAAACTTTTAATCAGTCATTAAAAGTCTTCAAACCAAAACAGCCCAGGATCAGATAGGTTTAGTGCAGAATTCTATCAGATCTTCAAAGAAGACCTAATACCTCATAGTTTTTCAAACTATTCCATAAAATAGAAACAGAAGGAACACTACAAAATTTGTTCTTTGAAGCCACAATTCTGCTTATACCTAAACCACACATAGACCCTACAAAGAAAGAGAACTTCAGACCAATTTCCCTCATGAGTACTGATGCAAATGTACTCAATAAAATTCTTGAAAACGGAATCCAAGAGCACATCAAAACTGTGACCAAGTAGGCTTCATCCCAGGGATGAAAGAATGGTTAAATATATGGGAAATCCAACAATGTAATCCACTATATAAACAAACTCAAAGGAAAGAAAAACACATGATCATCTCAATAGATGCTGAGAAAGCACTTGACAATATTCAACACCCTTTCATGATAAAAGTCTTGGAAAGATTAGGAATTCAATGCCTGTACCTAAACACAGTAAAAGCAATATAGAACAAACCAATAGCCAACATCAAGTCAATGGAGATAAATTTGAAGCAATCCCATTAAAATCAGGAACTAGTCCTAGCCAGAGAAATTAGACAAAGAAAAGATGTAAAGGGGTAACAAATTGGAAAGGAAGAACTCAAAATATCAGTATTTTCAGATGATTCGATAGTATACCTAAGTGACCTCAAAAATCTCACCAGAGAACTCCAGCTGATAAAAGAAACTTCAGCAAAATGGCTGGATATAAAACTAACTCAAACAAATCAGTATCCTTCCTCTACTCAAAGGATAAACAGGCTGAGAAAGAGATTAGGGAAATGACACCCTTCACAATAGTCATAAATAATATAAAATACCTGATTGTGACTCTAACCAAGTAAGAGAAAGAGCTGTATGACAAGAACTTCACATCTTTGAAGAAAGAAATCAAAGAACATCTCAGAGGATGGAAAGATCTCCCATGTTCATGGATTGACAGGATTAATATAGTAAAAAAAAAAAATAGCCATCTTGCCAAACGCAACCTACATATATAATGCAATCCTCATCAAAATTCCAACTCAATTCTTCACAGAAATAGAAAGAGCAATTTTAAAATTCATTTAAAAAAACAGGAAAACTATTTTCAACAATAAGAGAAGTTCTGGGAGAATGACCATCTGTGACCTCAAGTTGTACTACAGAAAAATAGTGACAAAAAAGCCGCATGATATTGGTACAGAGGCAAGCAGGTAGATCAGTGGAATAGAATTAAAGACCCAGAAATGATCCCACATACCTACAGTCATTTGATCTTTGCCAAAGAAGCTAAAGCCATCAAATGGAAAAAAGACAGCATAGTCAAGAAATGGTGCAGGCTTAAGTGGAGGTCTGAATGTAGAAGAATGAAATTTGACCCATTCTTATCTCCTTGTACAAACTTGAAGTCCAAGTGGATCAAAGACCTTTACATAAAATTAGATACACTGAAACTAATAAAAGAGAAATTGGAGGAGAGCCTTAAACACATTTAGGCACAGTGGAAAACTTTCTGAACAGAACACCAATGGCTTATGCTCTAAGATCAAGAATTGATAAATAGGGCTTCATAAAATTGCAAAATTTCTATAAGGCAAATGACACTATCAATAGGACAAAACAGCAACCAACACATTGGGAAAATATCTTTACCAATCCTACATCTGATAGAAGGCTAATAATATCTAATATATACAAATATCTCAAGAAGTTAGACTCCAGAGAATCAAATAATCCTATTAAAAATGGGGTATGGAGCCAAGCAAAGAATTCTCTACTGAGGAATACTGAATGGCTTAGAAGCACCTAGAGAAATGTTCAACATCCTTAGTCATCAGCAAAATGCAAATCAAAACAACCATGAGACTCCACCTCACACTAATAAGAATGGCTATCAAAAACTCACGTGACAATAAATGAGGCAAGGATGTGCAGAAATAGGAACACTCTTCCATTGTTGGCTCATACAACCACTCTGGAAATTAGTCTGATGGTTCCTCCAAAAATTGGACATAGTACTACTTGAGGACCCAGGTACACCCCTCCTGGGCATATACCCAAAATTTGCTCCATCATATAACAAGGACACATGCTCCACTATGTTCATAACAGCCTTCTTTATAATAGCCAGAAGCTGGAAAGAACTCAGATGTCCTTCAACAGAGGAATGGATACAAAAAATTTGGTACATTTACAAAATGGTGTACTACCAAGCTATTAAAAACAATGACTACATAAAATTTTTAACAAATGGATGGAACTAGAAAATATCATCCTGATTGCGGTAACCCAGTGACAAAAGAACATTCATGGTATACATTCACTGATAAGTGGATGTTAGTCCAAAAGCTTGAAATTCCTAAGAAAGAACTCACAGATCATATGAAGCTCAAGAAGGAAGACCAAAATGTGGATGCTTCATTCCTTCTTAGAAGGGAGAACAAAATACACACAGGAGGAAATACCGGGATAAAGAATGGATCAGGGACTGAAGAAAAGGTCATCCAGAGACTGTCCCCAATGGGGGATCTATCCCATATGCAACTACCAAACCTAGTCACTATTGGTGATGCCAAGAAGTGCTTGTTGACAGGAGCCAGATATGGATGTCTCCTGAGAGGCTCTGCCAGAGCTTTATTGATACAGATGAGGATGCTTGCAGCTAACCATTGGGCTGAGCATAGGGACCCAATGGTAGAGTTAGAGAAAGGACTGAAGGAGCTGAAGGGGTTTGCAACCCCTTAGGAAGAACAACAATATCAACCAATAAGACCCCACCAAAGATCCCAGGGACTAAACCACCAATCAATGAATACACATGGAGGGGCCTAAGACTCCAGCCCCATATGTAGCAGAGGATGCCATTGTCCAGCATCAATAAGAGGAAAGTCCCTAGGTCCTGTGAGGAAACATTTCCCCAGTATAGGGGAATGCCAGGGCATTGATGTGGAGTGGGTGAATGGGAGTGGGAGCATCCTCATTAGAAGCAGGGCGTGGGGGTATTGGGTATTAGGAGCGAGGGAAAGCGGATAACATTTGAAAGGTAAGTACATAAAGTATCCAAGAAAAATAAAATTAAAAAAAAAAGAAGTTGGTTTTAGAAAATCTAAGCCTAGGGGTTGGGGATTTAGCTCAGTGATAGAGCGCTTGCCTAGCAAGCGCAAGGCCCTAGGTTCGGTCCCCAGCTCCGAAAAAAAGAAAAAAAAAAAAAAAAAAGAAAATCTAAGCCTAGAGTGAAGTCTGTACTTTCATATTATCTGACTCTAAACATTGAATAATTGACTGAATAATTGACTTTATTTAGTTAATAAAAGTAAGCATTTATTTTTACTGGATGTGTATTCCATAACTGTAATTCATATAACACATTTTAATTTTACCACTACAGTGACTATACAGTTATATTAAATTACATACTAACATATATTTCTTAGTTACTGAAATGTTATATTCTCTTTATCACTTGGATATACTCTTTGAGGAACTATTTGCCTATTTTTTGTTGTTCTGAATATTTTTCTTACGTTTTTGCATATGTATGTATATATGTGCACATATATATGTCAACATGATGACATTTTCATACATATACACACGTGCACATATACACACACATATGGAAATGTGCTTTACAAATCCAAGTTTCTAGTTTTACTAGTGATTTAATGAATAGGTTTTATGGATAATGGTTTAATATGTTTTAACTTCCTTTTACTTTTTAGCACCAAATATATATCATTTTGAAAGTGGCCCTCACTATAACACTATGACCATCTTGTGTATTTTCTTCTTATTGTCTTCATTCTCCTTGAATATCAGATTTTATGAATGATATTATAAAAGAATTAGATTAAACCCATTTCACATGGGCACACCCTAGTGTCTTACAATGGAAAACAATAGTGTTTTTGAGTGAATCTCTTTCAGGACTTTCTTATTTTTTCCTCAATTGTTTATTCTTTGCTTACTTATCATTATAACATTTTTTAAGCTTATAAGAATTTCTGATACTTGATGATACATGGGTCACCATTTTTTTGTTTAATATTTCCCTGGATCAATTGAGTCCATGTATTGCTATGTTCATTTTTACAAAACATTTTACCACAATATAATGAGATGAAATTTGGAAAGATTTTACAGATTTGGTGGAGAATTGATGTTTTGTCAATTCCACGTTTTCCCACCACAACTTTGAACAATATCTCTATCCATCGTAGTGTTCTTTAACTTTATTTGATTTATTTGTTACTAGGTAGTGTGTACTTTTTGTGAACCATATAAATTTTCCATTTACTTCTTATGTTTCAATTATTTTCAATGAAAAGAAAATTGTTGGCAATTAATTACTCCCAGTTATTTTTCCTTAGAAACATTTGTTTTAAGTTGTTCTATTTTTCCCATTAATTTATTTATTTATCCACTTTACATTCCAAACATTGTGCCCCTCCTCCTGGTTCCACCTCACACAGTTCCTCTTCCCAGGCCCTTTCCCCTTCTCCTCTAAGGAAATGGAATCCCTATTACCCCCAGTATCCTACCACTCTGACACATCACATCTCTGCATGATAGGTACATCCTCCTCTACTCAGGCCAGACATGATGGCCCACTTCAGGAAATGGAATCCATAGGCAGGAAAGACATTTAGGGACAGCCCCCACTCCAGTTGTTGGGGGACCTATATGAAGATCAAGTTGCACATCTGCTACATATGTTTGTGGGGCCTAGGTCTAGCCTCTGTATGCTCTTTTGTTGGTGGTTCAGTTTCTGAGAGCCCCTAAGGCATCTCAATATTTGAATCCGTTTCTCTTCCTGTGGACTTCCTATCTCCTTAGGGTTTCATGTCCTTATCTCAACTCTCCTATAAGACTCCCTAAGCTCTATCCACTACTCAACTGTAGGTCGTTGCATCTGTTTCAGTTAGCTGCTAGATGGAGCCTCTCAGAGGACAGTCATGCTAGGCTCCTGTTTTCTTTCTTTCTTTTTTTTTTCCTTTTCTATTATTGGATATTTTTTATTTACATTTCAAATGTTATTCCCTTTCCCTGTTTCCCAGACATTAGTACACTATCCCATCTGCTCTAAGGCTCCTTTTCTTCTATAAGGCTGTTCCCCTCCCCAACCACCCTACCTGCTCCCCTACCCCCACCCGCGACATCTCCCTACACTGGGCGAGTCTTTGTCATTCTGACTGGTGTGTGGTAGAATCTCAGTGTTGTTTTGATTTGCATTTCTCTGATAACTAAGGATGTTGAGCATTTCTTCTCAGCTAGTCGATATGCCTCAGCTGAGAATTCTTTCTTTAGCTCTGTACCCCATTTTTAATACGGTTATTTGGCTCTCTGGAGTCTAACTTCTTGAGTTCTTCGTATATTTTGGATATTAGCCCTCTATCAGATGTAGGATTGGTAAAGATCTTTTCACAATGTGTTGTTTGCCGTTTTGTCCTAATGACAGTGTCCTTTGCTTTACAGAAGCTTTGCAGTTTTATGAGGTCCCATTTGTCAATTCTTGATCTTAGAGCATAAGCCATTGGTGTTTTGTTCAGGAAATTTTCCCCAGAGCCCATGTGATTGAGACTCTTCCCCACATCTTCTTCTATTAGTTTGAGTGTATATGGTTTTATGTGGAGACCCTTGATCCACTTTTACAAGAGTGGATAGAACTGCATTCTTCTACATGCTGACCTCCAGTTGAACCAGTACCATTTGTTGAAAATGCTATCTTTTTTTCCCATTGGATGACTTTAGCTCCTTCATCAAAGATCAAGTGACCATAGTTGTGTGGGTTCATTTCTGGGTCTTCAATTCTATTGATTGATCTATCTGCCTGTCTCTGTACCAATACCATATAGTTTTTATCACTTTTGCTCTGTAATACTGCTTGAGGTCAGGGATGGTGATTCCCCCAGAAGTTCTTTTATTGTTGAGGGTAGTTTTTACTATCCTGTGTTTTTTGTTATTTCAAATGAACTTGCAAATTGTTCTTTCAAAATCTATAAAGAATTGAGTTGGAATTTCGATGGAGATTGCATTGAATCTTTCCATTGCTTTTTGCAAAATGGCCATTTTTACTATATTAATCCTGCCAATTCATGAGCATGGAAGGTCTTTCAATCTTCTGAGATCTTCTTTAATTTTTTTCTTCAGAGACTGGGAGTTTTGTCATATAGATCTTTCACTTGCTTGGTTAGAGTCACACCAAGGTATTTTATGTTATTTGGGACTATTATGAAGGGTGTCGTTTCCCTAATTTCTTTCTCAGCCTGTTTATCCTTTGAGTAGAGGAAGGCTACAGATTTGTTTGAGTTAATTTTATATCCAGTCACTTTGCTGAAGTTGTTTATCAGGCTGTGGTCACTATAGTATACTATCATATCATCTACAAATAGTGCTATTTTGACTTCTTTTCCAATCTGTATCTCTTTGACCTTCTTTCATTGTCTGATTGCTTAGGCTAGGACTTTGAGTACTATATTGAATAAGTAGGGAGTGAGTGGGCAGCCTTTTCTAGTCCCTGATTTTAGTGGGATTGCTTCAAGTTTCTCTCCATTTAGTTTAATGGTAGCCACTGATTTGCTATATATTGCTTTTACTATGTTTAGGTATGGGCCTTGAATTCCTGTTCTTTCCAGGACTTTTATCATGAAGGAATATTGAATTTTGTTAAGTGCTTTTTCAGCATCTAAATAAATGATTAAGTTTTTTCTTCGAGTTTGTCCAAATAGTGGATTATTTGATAGATTTCTGTATATTCAACCATCCCTGCATGCCTGGAATGAAGCCTACTTGATCATAATGGATGATTGTTTTGATGTGTTCTTGGATATGGTTTGTAAGAATTTTATTGAGTATTTTTGCATGGATATTCATAAGGGGAATTGGTCTGAAGTTCTCTTTCTTTGTTGGGTCTTTGTGTGGTTTATATATAAGGGTAATTGTGGCTTCATAATAGGTATTGGTTAGTGCTACATCTGTATCTAGTTTGTGGAATACTTTGGACATTATTGGTATGAGGTCTTCTATGAAGGTCTGATAGAATTCTGCACTAAACATCTGGTCCTGGGCTCTTTTTTGCTGGGAGACTTTTAATAAGTGCTTCTATTTCTTTTGGAGTTATGGGGTTGTTTAGATGGTTTATCTGATCCTGAAGTAATATTGTTACCTGGTATTTGTCTAGAAAATTGTCCATTTCCTTCATGTTTTTGAGTTTTGTTGATTATAGGATTTTGTAGGATCTGATGATTCTTTAAGTTTCCTCAGATTCTTTTGTTATATCTCCCTTTTCATTTCTGATTTTGTTAATTTGGATACAATTTCTGTGCCCTCTGGTTAGTCTGGCTGAGGGTTTATCTATCTTGTTTATTTTCTCAAAGAACCTGTTCCTGGTTTTGTTGATTCTTTGTATAGTCCTTTTTGTTTCTACTTGGTTGATGTCTGCCCTGAGTTTGATTATTTCCTGCCTTCTACTCCTCTTGGGTGTATTTGCTTCTTTTTGTTCTAGAGCTGTTAGGTGTGCTGTCAAGCTGCTAATGTATGCTCTCTCCTGTTTCTATTTGAAGGCACTGGGAGGTATGCATTTTCCTATTATCACTGCTTTCATTGTATTCCACAAGTTTGGTTATTTGTGTCTTAATTTTCATTAAATTCTAAAAAGTCTTTAATTTCTTTCTTTATTTCTTCCTTGTCCAAGTTATCATTCAGTAGAGCTTTGTTCAACTTCCATGTATATATGGGCTTTCCGATGTTTTAGTTGTCATTGAAGACCAGTCTTAATCAATAGAGATCTGGTAGGATGCATGGTATTATTGCAGTCTTCTTGTATCTGTTGAGGCCTGTTGGGACTGAATATATGTTCAATTTTGGGTAAGGTACCATGAGGTGTTGAGAAAAAGGAATTGTCTTTTGTTTTAGGATGAATTGCTCTATAAATATCTGTTAAATCAATTTGATTCATAACTTCTGTTAGTTTATGTCTCTGCTTAATTTCTGTTTCAATAATTTGTCCATTGATGAAAGTACAGTTGTAGAAATCTTGTAATATTATTGTGTGAGGTGCAATGTGTTCTTTGAGCTTTAGTAAGATCTTTTTAAATGGATGTAGGTACCCATGCATTTGGAGCATAGATATTTAGGATTGAGTGTTTACCTTGGTGGATTTTTCCTTTGATGAATATGAAGTCTCCTTCCTTATCTTATCTTTCAACTTTTGGTTGAAAATCGATTTTATTCGATATTAGAATGGCTACCCCACCTTGTCTCTTCAGACCATTTGCTTGGAAAGTTGTTTTCCAGTTTTATACTCTGAGGTTGTGTCTGTCTTCGTCTCTGAAGTGTGTTTCCTGTATGCTGTAAAATGCTGGGTCCTCTTTGAGTATCCAGTCTGTTAGTCTATGTCTTTTTATTGGGGAATTGAGACCATTGATGTTAAGAGATATTAAGGAATAGTGATTGTTGTTTCCTGTTGTTTTTGTTGTTAGAGGTGGACTTATGTTTGTGTGTCTCTTTTCTTTTGGTTTCGTTGCCAGGAGATTACTTTCTTACTTTTCTAGGGTGTAGCTTCCCTCTAGGTTGTTGGAGCTTTCCATCTATTACCCTTTGTAGGGCTGGATTTGTACAAAGATATTGTGTAAATTTGGTTTTGTCTGGAATATCTTGGTTTCTCCATCTATGTTAATTGAGAAATTTGCTGGATATAGTAGCCTGGGCTGGCATATGTGTTCTCTTATGATTTGTATGGCATCTGCCTGGGATCTTCTGTCTTTCATAGTCTCTCCTGAGAAGTCTGGTATAATTCTGATAGTTTCATCTTTGTATGTTACTTGACCTTTTGTCCTTACTGCTTTTAATATTCTTTCTTTGTTTCATGCATTTGGTGTTTTGACTTTTATGTGGCAGGAGGAGTTTCTTTTCTGGTCCAATCTATTTGGAGTTCTTTAGTCTTCTTGTATGTTTATGGGCATCTCTTTCTTTAGGTTAGGGAATTTGCTTCTATGATTTTGTTGAAGATATTTACTGGCCTTTTATATTGGGAGTCTTCACTCTCTTCTATACCTGTTATCCTTAGGTTTGATCTTCTCATTGTGTCCTGAATTTCCTTGATGTTTTGGGCTAGGAGCTTTTTGCATTTTACATTATCTTTGATGGTTGTATTGATGTTTTCTATGGTATCTTCTGCTGCCCCTGAGATTCTCTCTTCTATCTCTTGTATTCTGTTGGTAATGCTTACATCTATGACTCCTGATCTCTTCCTTAAGTTTTTTTAATCTCCATGGTTTTCTCTCTTGTGCTTTCTTTATTGTTTCCATTTCCATCTTTAAATCCTTGATTTTTTTCCAATTCCTTCACTTTTTTCGTTATGTTTTCCTTTAATTCTTTAAGGAATTTTTTGTCTTTTTTCTTTAAGGGCGTCTACTTGTTTACTTGTGTTGTCCTGCATTTCTTTAAGGGCGTTATTTATGTCCTTCTTAATCATCATTAAATGTGATTTTAAAATCTAAATCTTGCTTTTCTGTTGTGTTTGGATATCCAGTATTTACTGTGGTGGAAGAACTGGGTTCTGATGATGCCAAGTAGTCTGGTTTTTGTTGGTTACATTTCTGTGCTTGCCTCTCACCATCAGGTTGTCTTTGGTGGTAGTTCAGCTTGCTTTCTCTGACCATGGCTTGTTTCTCCTGTATGCCAGTGTATCAGTACTCCTGTTTTGTTTCAGTCAGATCTTGGAACAGAGAACTGTTCCTGTGTTTGTGTGATCCGAAGCCTCCATGCAGGTTATTTGGTACAGAAGGTTGCTCTTACCTCTGCTTTCAGGTATATAGGAGCTCCTGGGAACTGGCTTTCAGCTCTTGGTGCAGGCAGAAACCTGCAGGGTCCTATCCCTGATGTCTCCTAGATCCCTGTGCCCAGAGGGCACAGATGGCACTAGGCAGTTTCCTTTTGGGTCAGGAATGTGGGCAGAAAGTAGTTGTCTCTCCTGAGGTCTCAGGACTGTCTGCACTTCTGAGGGTCCAGCTCTATCCCCCTGTAGGATTCAGGTGCAAGGAGCTGTGGGACTCTTTCACTTCAGTTCTGGGTGCATGCAGGAAACAGCAAGTTTCTCCTGTTGACTGCTCCTAAATTCCTGTATCCAGAGGCCACTATGCAGGTTTCTCTTTGGTCAGGCATGTGAGGAGAAGTGGGCAGAAGTGGTGGTCTTCTAGGAGTTCAGCTCTCTCCCCCATGGGATTTGGGTACAGGGAGCTGTGGGACCAGTTCAATTCAGTTCTGAGCACAGGCAGAAACCAGCTAGGCTTCTATTTTCAAGCATAACAAGAGTATCATTAATAATGTGAGGATTTGGTGCTTGCCCGAGGGATGTGCTTAAAATTGTACAGTTATTGGTTGGCCATTCTATCAGTCTCTTCCATATTTGTCCATGCATTTCTTTTAAACTGGACAAAATTTTGTGAGAAAAGTTTTGTTAGTGTGTTTGTGTCTTTATCTTACCAGTTGGATTCTGACTGCCTACAGTAAGTAGCCACTTCTGGCTCAATGTCCCCACTGTGAAAAGTCTCAGGTAAAGTCACTGCCATGGACTCCTAGAAATCTCCACTAACCTAGCTCCCTGGAATGACTTAGACATGTTCCCCAACTACCTAGCCTTGCCAAGCAACTGATTTCCATTCTCCCATCCTATGTCCATCTCTCCTGTCTCTCCCAAAACCTGATCTGATCTGATGTTACCCTTTCTTTCCCCATCCCCTCTCCCACCCAGTTCTTTCCCTTTGTCTGCCTCCTATGACTATTTTTTCCCCCTTCTGAGTGAGATTCAAGCATACTCACTGGGACTTTTCTTCTTGTTTTGCTTCTTTGGGTCTGTGGATTGTAGTATGACTAGCCTGTTCTTTTTTTTCTTTTTTAATCTTTTTTTATTATTATTATTATTAACTTGAGTATTTCTTATTTACATTTCGAGTGTTATTCCCTTTCCCGGTTTCCGGGCAAACATCCCCCTAATCCCTCCCCCTCCCCTCCTTTATGGGTGTCCCCTTCCCCATCCTCCCCCCCATTGCTGCCCTCCCCCCAACAATCTAGTTCACTGGGGGTTCAGTCTTAGTAGGACCCAGGGCTTCCCCTTCCACTGGTGCTCTTTCTAGGATATTCATTGCTACCTATGAGGTCAGAGTCCAGGGTCAGTCCATGTATAGTCTTTAGGTAGTGGACTAGCCTGTTCTTTATGGCTAATATCCACTTATAAGTGAGCACAAACCATGCCTATATTTATTGGTCTTGGTTATGTTACTCGGGATGATATATTCTAATTCTATCCATCTGCCTGAAAATTTCATGATGTCCTTGCTTTTAATAGCCAAGTAGTATTCCATTGTATAAATGAACCACATTTTCTATATCTGTTCATTGGTTGAGGTATATCTGGATTGTTTCCAGTTTCTGGCTATTATGAATAAAGCTGGAATGAATGTAGTTGATCAGGGGTCCTTGTGGTATGGTAGAGCATCTCTTGAGTATATGCCCAGGAGTGATATAGCTGGGTCTTCAACTAGAACTATTTTCAGTCTTCTGAGAAACTCCCAGATTGATTTCTAGAGTAGTTGCACAAGTTTGCACTCCCATTGGCAATGGGATAGTGTTCCCCTTTGCTCTACATCTTCTACAGCATGTACTGTCACTTGAGTTTTTGATTTTAGCCATTCTAATGGGTATAAAATGGAATCTCAGGCTCATTTTGATTTGAATATCTCTGATGTCTAAGAACATTGAGCATTTCTTTAAGTGTTTTCAGCCATTTGAGTTTCCTCTATTAATGTATCCCATTTTTAGTTGGTTTATTTTGTTTTTTGCTGTCTAATTTTCTGTATATTTTGAATATTATCCCACTGTCAGATAGAGGGTTAGTGAAGACATTTTCACAATCTGTAGGTTGCTATCTTGTCCTATTAATAGGGTCCTTTGCCTTACAGAAGCTCTGCACTTTCATGATATCCCAATTATCAATTGTTTATTTTAAAGCCTGATCTATTGGTGTTAGAAAGTTGTCTCTTGTGCCTATGAGTTCGAGGCTATTTCCCATGTTCTCTTCTATTAGATTTAGTGTATCCAGTTTTATGTTAAGGTCTTTGACCCACTTGGACTTGAGTTTTGTGCAGGGTAATAAATATGGATCTATTTGCATTTGGAACATGCAGACATGCACTTAGACAAGCAGCATTTGTTGAAGCTGTTTTCTTCTTTGCATTGTATAGTTTTGACTTCTTGGTAAAAATAAATAGATCAAGTGTCTGTAGGGTGAGCTTATTCTGCATTAAGGATCTGAGAGAATGATTCCATCAGGTAAATAAAAGTTACATTTACAGGACATGTAGGATTGTCTTAAACTAAGGGAATCATAGGTAAAAGAAATGTAAACAGGGGTAGTCGTGTGCTCTGGGAGGCTTATACAGGAAGGGAGATGAAGGCATTCGAGAAACAAGAGTCATCAACAGAATTAGAGTCAACACCAGAATTTATATATGCGAGAATACATAATGTTTATACTTCTGGACCTATGTTACTTTACTCAGTGTACTTCCCCACACTAATTTCATCCATTTGCATGGGAATTTCATTTTTCTTTATATTAGAATGAAATTTTGTTGTATCTATCAACCATGTTTTTTATTATTGTCAATTGTAGATAGACTTTTGGGTTGATTCCATTTCCTAGCTATGGTGACCAGAATTATAGTAAATATTGACATGTAAGTGTCTCTTAATTATGACATAGAGAAGAATATTCTAGTTGTTTTCCCAGAATTGTTATAGTTGCATAGTTCCATTTCTAGTTTTTGAGGTTTCCAGTACAATTTCTAAAGTGGCTATACTAGTTTACTCTTCCACTAACAGTAGATTCCTTCTTCCTCAAGTCTATGCAGTATTTGTTAACAGTGTAGTCTTGATGATACTCCTTTTAATGGGGGTGGGGCTGTAATCTGAAAGTTACCAACATTTTACTGATAGCTAATGGTGCTAAATGTTTTTAAAGAATTTCTTACCAATTTGTAGTTTTGGATTTTCTTTTGAGACTTTTGTAGCCCATTTCTAGTTGGCTTGCCTTTTTCTTATTGTTCATTGTTTTGGAATATTCTAGTCAGTAGTCTCTTGCTATATATAAATATCTCCCATGGTGTGACTACTTCTTTTCTTGACTGGTAGCTTCTATGGTTGTAAAAAAAACATTTAACTTTGCTGAAATCTTGTCAAATATTGGTCTTATTTTCTGCTCTTTAGGAATTCTATTTAGAAAGCTTATCTGTGTCTATATGTTGACATGTGCTCCTCATCTGAAGATATGTGGTTGCTATTGAGACTTTTGATTCATTTAGAGTTGAGTTTTATACAAAGTGGGAGATAAGGATCTAGTTTTTTCTGCTGTTGAAATCCAGGCTTCTAAGCATCAGTTATCAAAGATGTAATTCTTTCTTCAGTGTATGAATTTTAGCATCTTTGTCAAATTTCGGGGTTGTAGACTTGTGCTAGGGACTTATATTCTCTTGACATATTGTTATGTTCTATGTAGTTTTATGCTATGTTAATACTATGATTCTGCACTATAACTTGGAATTAGACAATGATAACTCTGACAGTCATTGTTTTATTTACAATTGCTTTTTATACCTTTGTTCTTAAGTTTTCATGTAAATTTTAAATTTCTATTCTATTCCTATAAAGACTAACCTTGGAATTTTGATTGATTTTATGTTGAATCCAAATAGTGTTTTTGTATCATGACCATTTTCTTTTTTTTTAATTTTGTAATTATATTTATGTACAGAAAACTTAAGTGTACATTTAACCCAGTTTAGTGGCGAATTCTTTAGCCTTTGCCTTTTCCAGTTGGCAATGCAAGCCATAGACTTAGGACCCAGGACGTTGCCTCCTCAGTGGCGGCGGATCTTGTCGTATGTGTCATTATAATTGGTCCTAATAGCTTCCACCAGCTTAGTCAGAGCTCTCTTGTCTTCCAAGTTAACCTGTGTGAAGGCAACAGTGGTACATGTCTTCCTATGGACCACGTGCCCCAGCCTGACCTTTCCCTTGATGATGCAGTAGGGCACCCCCATCTTTCAACAAAGGGCAGGCAGGAAAACCACCAGCTCAATGGTGTCTACATCATGGGCAATCACTACTAGCTGAGCCTTCTTATTCTCCACCAAGGTGGTGACTGTATTGACCCCTGCTCGGAGGACAGGTGGTCTCTGAGTTGGGACTTCCCCTTTGCCAGCAGCTTTCTTCTCAGCACAGGCCAGCAGCCTTTGCTTCTTCTCCTGCTTTGTCTCTGGCCTGTACTTGTGGGCAAGCTTAAGCAGCTGAGTAGCTGTTTGCCTGTCCAGAGCCTGGGTGAACTGGTTGATGGCAGGAGGTACTTTGAGCTGCTTATAGAGGATGGCTCTTTGCCGCTGCAGTCTGATGTAGCGGGGCCATTTGGCAAAGTGTGTGCGATCTCTTTTGGGCTGGATGTCCTGCCCAGTGCCGAAGTTCTTAGGCCTCTTCTCAAACAAAGGATTGACCACCTTTTTGGCCTCCTGTTTCTTGACCACGGTGGGGGACCAGGGCCACCTTCTTCCCCTTGGCCTTCTTTCCTTTGGGCATCTTGCTCGGCTGGAGGAGAGAGCATGACTATTTTCATAACATTAATTCTTCTGATTCATGAGCATGGGAGGTCTTTGTTTTCTATTGATTTCTCAATTTCTTTCTTCCATGTCTTAAGGTTTTCAATGGAAAGGTCTTTAATTTTCTTGGTTAGGTTTATATGCAAGCATTTTATCAAATTTTTTTGTTCCCTTATTGTGTGGTTCCCATTCTTAGTTTCTCGGTGACTTTTACCACGAAATTATTGGATTTTGCCACATTTTTCTGCATATATTGAGATAATCCTGTGATTTCTGTCTTTGAGTCTATTTTTGTTTGAATCACATTATTTTATATAGGTTGAATCATCTTGAACTTTTGGAATAAAGCCATCTCTATCACACTGAACATTTTTTCAGTAGTCTTGAATTTGTTTTGCAACTATTTTGTTGAAAAGTTTTGTACCCGTGATTATCAGGGAGATTACTCTATGTTGGTCTTTGTAGTATCCTTTCCTGGCTTTGTATCACTGTAACATTGTATCATAAAAATTTTGGAAGCTTTCCTAGTTTTTCTATATTGTGAAGTAATTTGAATAGTATTAACATGAGTTATTTTTTCAAAATTTTAGTAGAATTGTGTAGTGAATCCCTTGGACCTAAGGGTTAATTTAGTCAGGAAACTTTTTTATTACTGCATTGAGCTCACTGCTAGTTAAGGATGTATTTATTTTCTTCACCTTGTTTCAATTTTTGTATGACACATATATCTAGAAAGTAATCCCTTTCTTTTAATTTCCCAATTTAGCAGAATATAGATTTTTAGGGTATATATATCCAGGATTTTGTAAATTTCATGGTTACCCTCCCAAACCTTTAACTCAAATTTTGTCTTGCTTATAGCATGTGCAGAGATAAAGATGTAGCAGAGACTGAGCTCACAGCCAACCAATGAATGCCTCAACTTGAGACCTATCCCATAGGAGAAAGCCAACCCCTGGCACTATTAATGATGCTCTGCTATGCTTCCGGACAGGAACCTAGCATAACTGTCTCTTGAGAGGTTTCATAGAGGCAAATGCAGAAACCTACAGCCAAACATCAGGGAGAGCTTGAGGAGTCTTGTGGAAAAGTCAGGGTCAGAGGCGGGCTTGATGGAGGGATTGAGAATACCACAAGAAAATTGACAGAGTCAACTAGCCTGGGACCATGGGGGCTCATAGAGACTGGGATACCAACCAAAGAGAATGCAGAAGCTGAATCCAAGTCCTGTTGGGACTAGATGTCCCAGGGTGGGGTGGGACTCAAAGGGAGGCCCCTTTCTTTCAGGATAAGGGAAGGGGGTAGTGGGGATAGGGACTTGAAGGATGGGACTGGACTGGAAGGAAAGGAGGAGCTGTGATCAAGATTTAAACTGAATAAAAAATAAGTTATTGAGAAAAAATAAAATAAATAATTTTTTCATGTAATATATCCTGATTACTGTTTCTCCTTCCTCTACTTCTCCCAGTTCCTCCTCCTGTCACCTCTCGTTCAATCCTTTCTGTGTCTTCTTGGAAAAGAGTTGGCTTCTAAGAGATATCAACAGAACTTAACAAAATAAAGCAGTGGTTCTCAACTTTTATAATTCTTTGGCCCTTTAACACAGTTTCTCAACTTTAAGACAGTTGTGCTGACCTAAACCACAAAATTATTTTTTCTGCTATGTTATAGCATAATAGTTTGCTACTGTTATGAATCATAATGTAAATATACCTGTTTGCAAATTGTTTTAGGTGACTCCTACAAATGGGTCATTAGGCCCCCAAAGGGGTCACAATCTACATATTGAGAACCAGTGAAATAACACATAAGATAAAACAAAATCCATCATGTCAATGTTGGACAAAATAAGCAACAGAAGGAAAAAGCCCAAGAGTAACAAGGTTCAGAAACCCACTCATTCACAAGCTCAGGAATCTCATAAAAACACTAAACTAGAAGCCAAAATATGTATACAGAGGACCTGACACAGACCCATGTAGGCCTTTCACATTCTGCTTCAGTCTCTTTGGGTTTCTATGAGCTTGGCTCAGTTGATTTAGAGGGCCTCTTGTTGTCCTCTATTCCCTCTGGCTCTTTCAGACGGTTTGCCTCCTCTTCCAAGGTATTCCCCCAGCTCTGAGGGGAGAGCTTTAATGGAAACATCCCATTCAGAGCTCAATATTTCAAGGTCCCCACCCCTCACTTTTCTTAATGTCTGGCTTTGGGCCTAGGGTCTCTATCAATTTCTATATGCTGCAGGAAGAAGCTTTTCTGATGATGGCTGAATGAGGTCCTGATCTATAAGTATAGCAGAATGTCATTAGGAGTCATTTTAAAATGATCCCCCTTCTTATTAACTTGGATCTACACTACCTCTGTCTTTTCTTTGTGAAGTAGTTTTGTTGGTGTTATTTACATTTTTAGGATTCTTTATTGGATAGTTTATGTATTTACATTTCAAATGTTCCCTTTCCAAGTTCCTCCCTCCCCCATTTCCCTTCCCCTTGCTTTTATGAGGATGTTCCCCCCTCCCATCCACCCACTCCTTCCTCAAGGGCTCATTTTGATGCCAGATAATGCCATCCTCTGCTATATATACGCAGCTGGAGCCATGGGTCCCCCTATGTGTACTCTTTGGTTGGTGGTTTAGTCCCTGAGAGCTCTGGAGAATCTGGTTGGTTGATGTTGTTCTTTGAAAACCCCTTCAGCTCCTTCACTCCTTTCTCTAACTCCTCCATTGGGGTACCCATGCGAAGTCTGATGGTTGGCTGCAAGCATCTTAATCTGTATCAGTAAGACTCTGGAAGAGCCTCTAAGGAGACATTCATATCAGATTCCTGCCAGCAAGTACTTATTGGCATCAGCAATAGTGACTGGGTTTGGTGGCTGCATGTGGGTGAGGCAGTCTGGATGGCCTTTCTATTTCATTAATTTCCTCTTTGATCATACTTGTTACATTGTCAATCACTTCGGGGTTTTATTTTTGTTTTTCCAAACGCTCAAGGTACAGTGTTTAGCTGTTTATTTGAGATCTAACTTTTCTCTTAGGGCTGCATTAATTGAATCCTATAAATGTTGATATGTTCATGTTTTCATTTCTATTCAGTTCTAGGAATTTTTATTTTCTCCCTAAAATTTTCAGTAGCCCATTTATCATTCAATAATATGCTACTCAAGCCTCATGAGTTTGTGTGCTTTCTCTAGTTTCTCATTTTGGTTATATATGCATTGTTCCATTGTGGTTACACAGATATATTTCAATTTTCTTCTATTTGTTAAGGTTTTTTTCTGTGTTCTCAGACATGTTCTAGTTCTGAAGAAGCTTCATAAGTTTCTAAGAAGGATGTGTAATCTTTAGTATTTAGAGGAAATGTTTTGAAGAATCTGGCAAGTCTATGTCATTTATGATTTTATTTAACACCAGCATTTCTCTTTGTCTTTTGTCCAGGGATGGTCCATAATTTCATGGTATTGGGGTATTGATATCTACTATTACTGTGTTGGGTTAATCTGTACCTTTATAACTAGTAGCATTTTTAATGAACTGAGACAAACCCATTTGATGCATATATATGATCAAGAATTTTAGTGTGCTCTTGATATCTTATTTCCTTAATTAGTACAAGGTCCCCTTCTTTTTCCTTACTATTCTGCAGGATGTTAGATTAGTGATAGCTGCTTCACTCAGATTTTCATTTGCTTGGTGGTGCACCTTTTTCATCCTTTAAGGTTCAGGTGTTTTCCATTTTTAGTGATGAGGTATGCCTTGCCATAGAATGCTGGGATTACAGATGCTTGCTACCACCTGTGTATGTTATGTGGGCTCTGGGTAATCTATTCTTATATTTTTGTGACAAGTGCTTTCTGTGCTGAACTCGCTCCTCAGCTCTTCAAGTGAGATTTAATTTGTACTTTAGGCCAATGTGTACAGAGTCAATATTACTTTAATATATATTACGTCATACACTCACACACACACACACACACACACACACACACACACACAAACACGAAGTCATAAATGTCACAAAAACAATTTGTCTTTGCTGCTTATTTTATTTTACAGATATCACTGTAAAGACATGAACTAAATGCCATTAAACTTGTAGACTCCAGTAGAAGTTAAACTTCCTTCGTTCTTTCCCTCTGAGGCTGTGGAAAGCCCTGTTTTTTCCTGTTTCTCTCTCCACTTGACTGGCAGCTTCTTGCTCAGTTCCAAGTATGAAGGAGAAAGTGTTGTCCAGGAGAACAGGACACAATTTCAGGGTGATCTCAAAGTAAATACTTTGTATGATTTGTCCATTTTTTGCTCCTTACTTTTGGTAGAATATTTTGTAATTATAAAATCTGTCACAGTAGTAGGAAGAGACTATCTAGTTTTCTCATAATAATGAATTTATTTCATAATATTTGTTCATATGAGTTCTTATGTAAAATAATTAGAATTACATATAAGTAAATTTCTATATCATTTCTCCTTTCTTTCCTTCTTCCTTTCTTTCTTTCTTTCTTTCTTTCTTTCTTTCTTTCTTTCTTTCTTTCTTCCTTTCTCTCTTTTTTTCTTTTCTTCTGTCTTTTGAGATGGGGCCCGCTATACAGATTAGGTTAACCTCCAATGTCTGTTCCTTATTAGGGGATTAGAAGAGTGTGCCACAAGAATTAACCAGTATTCATTCCTTAAATTAATTATTTTTAAAAGCTTAAACACTTAACATTACTTATAAGTATGTGTTGTGTGTGTTTACACATGTTCACATGTGTGTGGGTGCCATAACATAGAGAGTGGGAGTTGATACTGAGTTTTACATGTGTTTTTGTGTGTTTACACATGCTCACATGTGTGTGGATATTATGCATGCAGAGGGTAGAAGTCGATGTTATGTGTCTTTTCTGACCCTTCTGTCACTGAGGTTGAACATGAGCTTCAGCAGATCAACTAGCCTAAGGAGTCAGATATCTCCATGGATTCCTCCATGTCCTCCTGAGTGGTGGGACACAGGCAGTATCCATACTCACCCAACTTCTTTTTTTAAACATTTATTTATTTATTTATTCATTCATTTATTCATTTATTTATTTATTTATCATTTTTTACTTATTCACTTTACATCTTGCTCACTGCCCCTTCTTGGTCACCCCTGCACAATCTTCTCTCTTTCCCCTCCCCTTCTCCTCTGAGTGGGTGGGGTTCCCATGGGGAAACTCCAGTCTTGCACATCAAGTCTCTGTGAGGCTAGACACATCCTCTTCCACTGAGTCCAGATAAAGCAGCCCAGCTAGAACATATCCCATAGACAGGCAACAGATTTTAGAATAGAACCTGTTCCAGTTGTTCAGGACCCACATATGTGCTATATATGTGTTGATGCCTGCACCGACATGGCACCGAGATCTGGGCGCAAGCCTGCGGGAATAAAAACACACACACATTCGGGTCATTCTTATCATAAGAATGCCAAATCTGAAACTTTATTCACCAAATATATACCCCGAGTTCACCAGGTGGAATATTCCAGGAAACACAGTGGGAAAACCTAGCTTAAGGCTTCAGGAATAAAGACCAAACATGTGCCCCAGATTTACTGGGGAGAAATCCAGGAAGACCAGCCTAAGTCCTAGGAGCAAAGACTGAGAACAAAAGATAGGAACGAATGGGCCATCGCCCAAGTGTACGCCTGGGGTCTGTCGATACTTGGCCAGGGCATTCCTTTGTTAGGAACAAAAGGCTTCTACATGCAACAGCAGGGCTCAGCATGGGTCAAACACTGCAGGGGACCCAGGAGGGTCCAACAGCTATGTGTGGCCTAGGTCTAGTCTGTGAATGTTCTTTGGTTGGTGGTACAGTCTCTGAGAGCCCCAAGGGTTCAGGTTAGTGGACTCATTGGTCTTCCTGTGGAGTTTCTATCCCTTTAGTGGCTGCAGTTTTTCCTCCTATTCTTCTGTAAGAGTCTCCAAGCTCCATCCACTGTTTGGCTGTGGGTGTCTGCATCTGTCTGAGTCAACTGTTAGGTGAGGCCTGTCAGGAGACAGCCATGCTAGACTCCTATCTGCAGGTATAACACAGTATCGTTAATAGCATCAGGGATTGATGCTTGGCCATGGATTGGGTCTCAAGTTGGGCCATTCCCTCAGTCTCTGCTGCATCCCTGGTCTCTGTATTTCTTGTAGACAGGATAAATTTTGGGTTGATAGTTTTGTGGATAGGTTGCTGTCTCTATTGTTTCACTAGGCTTCCTGCCTGGCTACAGGAGGAGGCCTCTTCAGGTTCCACATCTCCAATGCTGTGAGACACTCTCCTTGATTCTTGGATGTCTCTCTTTTCTCATTTCTCGGTTTCTTCCTGGTGATGTCCCCTACTCCCCGCCCCCAGCAGTTGCAGATTTCCATTCATTTTCGTGGCCATGTAGTCATTCCTCTTGTCTCTCCCCATACCTGATCCTGAAGGACCACTATCCCTTCCCCATCTCCTCTCCCACCCAGTTCCTTCCCTCCTTTTGCCTCTTATGACGATTTCATTCCCGCTTCTAAGTAAGATTCAAGAATCTTTGCTTAGGCCTTCCTTCTTGTTTAGTTTCTTTTGGACTGTGGAGTGTAGCATGGGTATCCTGTATGTTACAGCTAAAATCATAGGTGAGTACAGAGCATGCATGTCCTTATGGGACAGGGTTACCTCACTCAGGATGATATTCTCAAGATTTGTTCATTTGCCTGCAAAATTCATGATATCTTTGTCTTTAATAGTTGAATAGTATTCCATTGCATAGATGTACCACATTTTCTGTATTCATTCTTCAGTTGAGGGACATCTAGGTTGTTTCTAATTTCTGAATATTATGAATAAAACTGCTATGAATGTAGTTCTTTATAGGAAGCTGGAGCATCTTTTGGGTATATGTCAAGGAGTGGTCTAGCTGGTTCTTAAGATAGAACAATTCCCAGTTTTCTGATAAACTGCCAACGTGGTTTTATAAGTTTGCATTCCCCCTAGCAATGGAAGAGTGTTCCCCTTGTTCTACATTCTTACCAGCATGTTCTATCACTTGAGTTTTTGATCTTAGCCATTCTGACCAGTGTAAGACAGAACCTCAGAGTTGTTTTGATCTCCATTTCCCTGATGACTAATAACTTGAACTTTTCTTTTTTATTACTATTATGTTATTTTATTTGATTTACATTCTCAAAGTTGTGCTTCTTCCTGATCCCTGTTCCTGACTGCTTCACCCTCTCTTCCCACATCTGAGAGGGTGCTTCTCCACCAGCCCAACTACTCCCACCTCATTCCAGTCAGCATCCTTCTTCCCGGGGGTATCAAGTTTCCACAGAATTAAGTGCACCACTTAGTCCATAAAAGGCAGTCCTCTGCTACACATGTGCTCCAGTCATGAACCAGTCCATGTATGCTCTTTGGTTTCTGGCTTAGTGCCTGGGAGCTCTAAGAGATCTGGGTTAGTTGTCACTGGTGTTCTTCCTATGGGGTTGCAGTCTCCTTCAGCTCCTTCAGTCCTCTAGTTATCCCATAATGGTCTCTGACCTCAATCCAATGGTTGGCTGTAAGTATCTGCATCTATCTCAGTCCATCGTGGAGCGATGCCAAGCTCCTGTCTGGATGCACAATATGACTTCAGTAATAGTGTCAGGATTTGGTGTGGGTGCGTGGGATGGATCCCAGTTGGGACAGTCATTGGGTAGCCTTTCTTTTGTTCTCTATTCCATTTTTGTCACTGCATTTCCTTTAAACTGGAACAATTATGCATTAAAATTTTTGAAGATGGGCAGGTGGTCCCCTACTTCAACAGGGGCCATGTTTACTGGAAGCAGTCTCTACCAGTTCCACCTCCCTACTGTTGAGCATTTTGGCTAATTTCATCACCATTGAGTCCTGGGAGCCTCTCACATCCCAGGTCTCTGGGTCTTTCTAGAGCTTTCCCCTGCCACCCAACCCCACTGCTGCATATTTCAATTCATTCTCCTGGCCCTCTGGGTGTCCCTCCTGTCTGTTTCCATACCTGATCCTGCCCCCTCCTTCTTCTCTTACTCCTACTGTCTCATAGCCAGCTTCCTCCCTCCCTCTGCCTCTTTTGTTTATTTCATTTCCCTTCTAAGTAGGTTTCAGGTATCCACACTTGAGCCTTCTCTCTTGTTAAGCTAACTATGGTCTTTGAGTTATATTATGGGTATTCTGAAATTTTTGGCTATTATCCACCTATCTGTGAGTATATACCATACATGCTCTTTTGTGTCTGGGTTACCTCACTCAGTACATGGACCCGTGGTTTGGTGGAGCATCATTTGGATATATGCCCAAGAGTACAGGTGGGTCTTCAGGTAGATTTATTTCCAATTTTCTGAGGAATCTCCAGATTGATTTTCAGAGAGGTTGTACCAGTTTGTGATCCCACCAGCAATGGAGGAGTGTTCCTCTTTCTCCACATCGCCCCCAGCATCTGCTGTCTCCTGAGTTTGATGTTAGCCATTCTGATTGGTGTAAGGTGGAATCTTGGGATCATTTTTATTTGCATTTCCCTGATGACTCAGGACTTTGAACACTTCTTTACATGCTTCTCAGCCATTTGAGATTCTTCTGTAAATTCTATTTAACTCTGTACCCCAGTTTTTTGATTGTGTTGTTTGTTGTTTTGGAAGTTAGCTTCTTGAGTTCCTTTTATATTTTGGATATTAGCCCTCTATTGGATGGGGAGTTAGTGAAAATCTTTTTCCCAATTTGAAGGTTGCCAATTAGTCCTATTGGTTATGCCCTTGTCATTACAGAAGCTTTTCAGTTTGAAGTGGTCCCATTTATCAATTCTTGATCTTAGAGTCTGAGCCATTGGAGTTCTGTTTAGGAAAAATTTCTTCCTGGGCCAATGAATTGAGGTTCTTTCCCACTTTCTCTTCTATTAGATTCAGTGTATCTGGTTTTGTGTAGAGGTTCTTGATCCACTTGAACTTGACTTTGTGCAAGGTGACAAATAGGGATCTCTTTTCATTTTTCTACATATAGACTGCCAATTAGACCAGCACCATTTATTGAAGATGCTTTCTTCTTCCATTGTACATTATTTTGGGCCTTCTTGTCAAAGATCAATTGTCCATATGTGGGTGGTTTTGTTTCTGGGTCGTCAATCCTATCCCATTGATTGACCTGTCTGTCTCTGTACAAATACCATGCAGCGTTTATCACTATTGCTCTGTAGTACAGCTTGAGGTCAAAGATGGTGATTCCCCCAGAAGTTCTTGTATTGTTAAGAATTGTGTTTAATATTCTGGGGGTTTTGTTTTTCCATATGAAATTGAGAATTGCTCTTTCCATATCTTTGAAGAATTGAGTTGGGATTTTGATGGTGATTGCATTGAATCTATATATTGCTTTTGGTAAGATGGCCATTTTTACTATGTTAATTCTATCAATCCATGAGCGTAGAAGATCTCTCCATTTTCTGAGGTCTAGAAGAATTCTTTCTTGAGAGACATAAAGTTGTTGTCATACAGATCTTTCCCTTGCTTGGTTAGGGTTACACCAATATATTTTATATTACGCATGGCTATTGTAAAGGGTGTTATTTCCCTAATTTCTTTCCCAGCCACTTATCATTTATATAAAGAAGGGCTACTAATTTCTTTGAGTTAATTTTGTATTCAGCTACTTTGCTGTAGCTATTTATCAGCTATAGGAGTTCCCTGGTAGATTTTTTTTTGGGTCACTTGTAAGTAAAATCTTATCATCTGCAAATAGTAATTCTTTGACTTTTCCAATTTGTGTCCACTTGATCTCCTTTAGTTGTCTTATTGCTCTGGCTAGAACTTCAAGTAATATATTGCACAGATAGGAAGAGAGTGTGAGGCTTTGTCTTGTCATTGATTTTAGTGGAATTGCTTTAAGTTTCTCTCCATCTAACTTGATGTTGGTTATTTTCTTGCTGTATAATGCTTTGATTGTATTTAGGTACGTGCTTTTTATCCCTGATCTCTCTAATACTTTCAACATTAAGGGGTGTTGGATTATTGTCAAAGGCTTTTTCACCATCTAATTAGATGACCATGTGATTTTTTTCTTTCTGTTTGTTTATATGGTGGATTATATTGACGGATTTTCATATCCCTGTGAACCCTATTTGATCATGATGGATTATGTTTTTGATGTATTCCTAGATTCAGTTTGTGAGTATTTTATTGAGTATTTTTGCATCTACGTTCATAAGAGAAATTGATTGAAGTTCTTCTTTGTTGAGTTTTGTGTGGTTTAGGCATCAGGGTAATTACAGTCTCATAGAATGAGTTTAGCAGTGTGGAATAGTTTGAGAAGTATTGGTATTAGCAAGAATTGTGCACTAAAATCATCTGGCCCTAGGTTTTGTGGGGGAGGAGTACTTTTAATGACTGTTTCTATTTCTTTGGGGTTATAGGGCATTTTAAATAGTGTATCTGATCTTGATTTAACTTTAGTAAGTGGTATTTGCCTATAAAATTGTCAATTTCATTAAGATTTTCCAATTTTGGAAAGGCTTTTGAAATAAGACTGATTTCAGCCCTGATTTAGATTATTTCTTACCTTCTACTCCTCTCTGTTAAGCTCTTTTTTTTTTGTTGAGTTTTCACTTTGTAGTTTTAATTTGCTGGTAAAAGAACTTTCCTATTTCTTTATGGAGGCACTTAGTATTATAAACTTTCCTCAACCCAATGCTTTCATTGTGTCCTGTAAGTTTGCATATGTTGTGCCTTCATTTTCATTGAACCTAGAAAGTCTAATTTCTTTATTTCCTGACCCAGAGATCATTGAGTAGAGAGTTGTTTAGTTTCCAAGAATGTAGGTTTTACAGTATTTCTGTGGTTGTTGAAATCCAGCTTTAACCCACGGTGGTCTGATAAGTTTCAAGGCATTATTTCAATTTTCTTCTACCTATTGAGGCTTGTTTTGTGACTGACTATATGGTTAATTTTATAGAAGGATCTATGAGGTCCTGAAAAGTAGGTATACTCTTTTGTGTTTGTGTGAAATATTCTATAGATGTCTGTCATTCCCATTTGTTGTCAATTTCCATGTTCATTAATGTCTATTAGCATCATGTCTATTTAGTTTTTGTCTGGATATCCGGTCAATTGGTGAGAGTGAGTTGTTGGAGTCTCTCACTGTGTGTGTGTGTGTGTGTGTGTGTGTGTGTGTGTGTGAGAGAGAGAGAGAGAGAGAGAGAGAGAGAGAGAGAATAGAGTTTGTGTGTGATTTCCCTGTTTTTGTTGGTATGGAATAACTTATTTCCTGTGTTTTCTTTGATGTAGTTTCCTTTCTTGGGTTTGTAGTTTTCCTTCTAGTATTTTCTGTAGGGCTGGGTTTGTGGCTAGATGTTTAAATTTGCTTTTGTCTTGAAATATCTTGGTTTTTTCCCTTTATGGTGATTGATAGTTTTGCTTGTTATAGTAGTCTAGGTTGGTACCTGTTGTCTTTTAGAGGTTGCAAGATATCTGTCCAGTCCCTTCTTCTAGCTTTTAGAGTCTTTTTTGAGAAGTCAGGTGTGATGTTTATAGATCTGCCCTTGTATGTTACCTGGCCACTTTCTTTTACTGCTTTTAATATTCTTTCTTTGCTATGTAGATTTTGTGTTCTGATTATTATGTGCCAGTGTAAGAACCTTGTCAGAAATAGCAGGCTAGCTCCCCAAGGGCTCACAGCTAGACTGAAACCTTCCATTCTGCCCATGACTGCCTGGGGTGAAGACTGATAAGGAAATGTAGGAAACCCGGAACTACCCTGCCTAGGGTGAGGACAGAGAGGAAGTGACTTAGAGAAAAGACAATGCCAGTAAATGCCACAAATTCCATAAGATGGGCAGGGCAGGGCCAAATGAAGGAGAAAACCTTCCCATTCAAGTTGACTAATAATTTTAAATGTTCTTCAGGGTAACCAATCGCAACCAACTTGTCCAACTCAGGCGGCTGCTGAATTCCCCACCAAAATGTTTATAAAAGTGTGTGCTTTTGTGAGCTCAGGGTCTCCTCTTGTCTCCATGCTGGGGGACCCTAACGTACATTGGAACAATAAACCTCTTACGGATTGCAGCGATTCCAGTCTCTGTGGCCTTGAGTGGGTGTCTTCCGAGGGACTCTTACATCTGGTGTGTTCGCCAGGAAAACCTGCTCGGGACCCAGATGCCGTGGATTGGAGGACCGCTTGAGCACGGTAATGTGGGATCTCTGTTTGTCGTCTCTGTCTGTGTGTATTGTGCGCGTGGTTTTTGTTGTTGTTGTTGTTGTTGTTGTTGTTGTTGTTCTAGCAGCCAAGGTCTGTAGTTTTGGTTTGATCTGAGGTTGCCAGAGCGGTGGGCAGACTCAGAGGACGCTCTGGTCTCCCGCTGGGAGAAGGAATCCGATAGGGTTCGTCTCCATCTGGGCACAGGGGGCTCCCACCCCTGGCCATCTGAATCTGTTTTTCTTCTGTGCCAGTTGCCGCGTGGTCGGGTTCTGTTTTTCGTTTGCGTGCGTGCGTATGTGCGTGCGTGTGTGTCTTTTTAGTTTTTGTTTCGTTTTTGGAACTTGTTGACTGTGGACTCAATTCCAGAGTAAGTTGACAGGTAACCTGAATTCTGTAGCGCTCGTGGGAGGGGCGCATTGGTCTTGCTGTTTGTTTGCCTGTGGACTCAGATATCTGTGCTGTCTGTTTTGCTTTTGGTTTGCTTGCGAGCATCTGTAAAGCTTAGAGAGCCGCTGGCCTGGTTTGGCCTGTTGGACTCGATTCCAGCATAAGCTGGCGGGTCACCTGAACCTGGCTTCTGTGCCTGTGAGAGGAGCTTGTCTGTGTGCTGATTGTCTTTCTCTTTGTTTTTGGACGTCAGTCTTGTTCTGCACCCATGGCAGGGGTGAAACTGTGGATTGTCTTTCTCTGTGTTCTTGGACTTGGACGGTGACTGACACTATTTTTGGACATGGGATAGACTGAATCTACCCTGTTAAGCATCTTAGTTAACCACTAGAGGAAAGGGTCTTTAGGCCAGAATCCCTCGGGTACTCAGACCAAGTACACTATATAGTTACCTAGAAGGATCTAGTGGAGAACAACTAGCCCTGAAAATGGATGGCGCTGGAGCATTGTACCCAACCGTTGCTGGCAGTCGGAACCGGATGGAAGTGGCTGCAGGAGCACGTGCATCAGCTTCGGCCGGCTGCCCCCTCCCCGCTTCTTGTATGAAAACTTTTGTCTCCAAGACTCTTGCAGGCACTGGCCATGAAGAAGAACCACGTAGAGACCAACAAGTCTGTAAAGAACATCCTCCAGGAGCCTTCCACTGCAGATCTGCTGCTGATGGATCTTCCACCCCCTTACCATGGCCCCAGTTCCCACAGCCCCTCCTCAGGCCCCAGCAAGGGGAGAGCATAGTGAAGGACCCTCAGAACTGGGACACGCCATGGGGACCCAGATGAGGATGGCAATCAGAAAAGTATGTCCCCTCAGACATCGGGGCACCATTGATTTACCAGGCTGTCATCGACAGCGGATTTTCCCTGATTATACCTGACTGGGACTACCAATACAGCAGGAGGTAAGGAGCACTGAAGGTCTAGCACCAGACTCCGTTGGCAGGTCTCAAGGGGGTTGCAGGATGACCCACCAATTTGACCAAGGTATGTGAGGTTAAGCAGGGACCCGACAAGTCACCCTCAGCCTTTCTAGAGTGGCTCATGGAGGCATTCTGCCGATATACACACTATGACCCCAGCATCGAGGAGCACAAAGCTACTGTGACTACGGCTTCTATAGACCAGGCTAGTAGAGCTATCAGGAGAAAACTTCAGATGCTAGAGGGATGACAGGATAAGTCGTTGGGGAATTTAGTGCACGTTGATGAGCAAGTCTACCATAACAGGGAGATAGAGGAGAAGGAACATAGAAAGAGAAAGGAAGAAAATGAATACAAGATACAAGAAGAAAGGTGACAGGAAAGGAATTTGCTGTAGGATCTTGGCTTCAGTAGTTAGGGACTACAAAGAAGAGAGACAGAACCTATCAAAAAAGACCAGTATTCCTATTGCAAGGAGGGGGACCACTGGGCTCAAGAGTACCCTAACAAACAGAAGCTAGGGGCAGGGAATCCCAGGCCTTGGGAAAAGCGCTTCCAAAAACTGCAAAGGTGCTAGCCCTGAGAGAAGACAGGGTAACTTTGAAAGTGGAAGGGAAAGCCACCAAAGTCTTGGTGAATACTGGGGCCCAACACTCTGTCCTCCAAGCTGACGGACCAATCTCCAGAAAAAAAAATTCATGGACTACCTGAAGAATTATAGACCTGAGTGTGGGCCAGATAGCCCACTCGTTCCATGGTCATCCATGACTGCCCCTATCCCTTGCTCAGGAGAGATTTGCTCTCCAAAATGGCTTGCATGGGCTGAAATGGCTGGATGAGGCCATGTATATGATATCTGCAGGATGTGTATGTGAAGCTTAAGACCCAGGCTGACCCTGTCTCAGTACACCAGTACCTAATGTTGGGGGAGTCATGAGAAGGAATTAACCCACACATCTCCCAGCTCCTCCAGCTTGGGGTGGTCTTATTGCCATTCTGCCTGGAACACACCGCTCCTGCCAACTAGACACTAACAATTTTCACCCAGTCCAGGACTTTAGAAAGATAAACTGTGGTAGAGTGGCTGATTCCTGCACTACTGTGCCTAACCCCCACATTCTGAGTTCTTTGCCACCTTCCAGAATTTGATACACCATTTAGACTTGAAAGGTGCTTTCTTCTGCCTGAGCTGGGTACCCCAAAGTATAAAATGCTTTGTCTTTGAATGGAGTGACCCAGAGAATGGAACCACTGGTCAGTTGACATGGACTAGATTCTCCACCAGTTGGGGGCAATCTGGTCTCCTTGCTGCCCAATCCTGACCTGAAGCCACCACAGCATGAGTGTCAAGCACTGGCAGAAGCCTATGGGTGGAGGGAAGACCTTTCTGACTGACCGACTGACTCCTGCTGAAAGCCGAGGCTGCCTTGTCTACAAACAGGAACAGTTCTCTTCATGAAGGTCAGAGATGAGTGGGTGCTGCCATGGTGGACAACACAAATGTCATCTGGGATGGCTGAACCTCTACCCCCCCAGCACATCAGCTTAGATGCCTTTGCCATCTCTTGGATGCCCTGATGAAGCCAGCAACTATGAGTATTATTCATTGCCCAGGACATCAGGAGGGAAGAGATTCAGTGGCATGGGACAGTAACAAAGCAGATCAAGTGACTCGAGAAATGGCTATGCAGGAGCCTATCCCTAGAGTGTAGGGTTGCGGGCCTGCAAGAGACAGCCACTGGGAACTGGGATCGGACTAAGGGATGGCCTCACTTAGAATGCACAACAGAAGAAAAGGCCCAAATTGCTTAGAAGAGGAAGGACAATGGCACACTTGAGGGGAAAGCTATACTCCCCAGAGAACAAACAAAAGACTCACTTTGCCAAATACACATGTGGACTCCTTTAGGGGATAAGAAGCTTATCCATGTAGTTAAGGTATATGTACTAGACCTTGGGTTTTTAGCCAGACAGACAGTAGAACAGTGTAAGGTGTGTCAACAAGTGAGTGCTTAGCAAGCAAACAGGGCAAAGAGACCTAGGGAGTTTGTTGGGAAGTCGAAGTTGCAGAAGTTTAGCCAGGAAAATATGGTTTCAAATGCCTTCTAGTGTTTGTAGATACTTTCTCTGGATGGGTTGAGGCTTTTCCCACCAAGCAGGAAATAGCTACCATGGCAGCCAAGAAGATATTAGAAGAAATTTCCCGGAGGTCTGGGGTCCCCAAGGTAATTAGATTGGACAACGGTCCTACTTTTTTGCTTCTAAGGGAAGTCAGGGATTGGCAAAGATATTGGGGACTAATTGGAAGCTCCGTTGCATGTACTGTCCCCAGAGCATAAGGCAGGTAGTAAAGAGAGTGAACAGAAGCCTAAAATAGACCTTAATTAAATTGACCTTGGAGACTGGTGCTGACTGGGTGATGCTCTTTCCCCTGGCTCTGTTCCAAGCCTGGAACACCCCCTAGCATTTTAACCTGACCCCTTTTGAGATCCTGTTTGGTACCCCAACTCTCTTGGTGTCTGCTGGGCCACGCCCCTAGAGGTATCCCAACTCACTGATAGGAACCTCTTCTTGATCTTGCAAGCCTTTCAGTCAATACAACATGAGATTTGGCCCAAACTGCCTTATATGCTCCAGGAATGCCAGAGACCCCCTCAATCATTTCCAGACTGGTGACTGGGTCTATGTCCAGAGGCGTTGGGCTAGGTCACTCGAACCCCAATGGAAGGGACCCTTCCTGGTGCTGTTAACGGTATTGTAGCCCTGGTGCATACATCCCATGTGAAACCTACAGAGGCCTCATTCCCTCAGGACTCCTGGCCTCCATGTGCCGGTCTATCAAACCTGGACTGTGGTTTCTACTGGAACTGGAGATGAAGCTGCCTCCCTGACTGCCTCCAAGCCTCTCAATACCTGGTGTCTTGACCTTACTTTTGACTTGTGTCACCTGGCAGTAGGACTTGACTCCAGGAACATCCCCATCCAGGGCAGGAGTGCTGGTGGAAGCAAACTGCCCATGTGGGAGAAAGAGGACTCTGCTGAAACGGAGGGTGCAATAGGTGTTCATTCCCTGCACAGAACTGTCACTTGTGGGAGACGCCCCCCCCCCCCCGACACACACACTACTGAGGGCCCTACCAGGGGAACTGAAGGTATTGAGATACTTTCTGACCAGATGCTACCTATAACCCAATAATCAGATTCACTCAGAAAGGTAAAGAACCAATGAGATGGCTAAAGAGAAAAGTTGGGAACATGGGTTATGCAAATTGTGATATGATAGCCAAAGTCAGAGAAGAATAAGCCGAAAGAAAGAGAGCACGAGAACAGAGTCAGTGCCATTTTTGAATCATGGTTTAATTCTTCCCCTTGGCTTACTACACTAATATCAACATTATTAGGATCCCTTATTATCCTGGTATTGCTGGTGACTAGTGGCCCCTGCATCCTTAACTGCTTGCTAGCTTTTATCAGAGAGCACATAAGCACTGTACAAGTTCTAATGCTGAGGGAACAGTACCAGGAACTAGGACAGAATGAGACCTCATTTCAGGATTGAATTGGTCTTAAGGAAAGGGGGCAATGTGAGAGCCCTGTCAGAAATAGCAGGCCAGCTCCCCATGGGGTCACAGCTGGACTGAAACCTTCCATTCTGCCCATGACTGCCTGGGGTGACTACAGAGAGGGAAGTGACTTGGGGGGGGATGCCAGGAAATACCACAAATTCTATAAGATGGGCAGGACAGGGCCAAATGAAGGAGACAACCTTCCCATTCAAGTTGACCAATAATTTTAAATGTTCGGGGTACCCAATCGCAGTCGTTCAACTCAGCTGAATTCCCTGCCAAAATGTTTCTAAAACGTGTGTGCTTTGTGAACTCGGGGTCTACTCTTGCCTGGGGGACCCCAATGTACGTTGGAACAATAAACCTCTTGTGGATTGCAGCGATTCCGGTCTCTGTGGCCTTATTGAGTGGGTGTCTTCAGACGGACTCTTACACCAGGAGCATTTCCCTCTCTGGTTCAGTCTAGTTGGAGTTCGACAAGCTTCTTAGATGTTTATGGGCATCCTATTTTCTCAGCCTTGGAGCTGGGATACTTCACCTTCTTCTATTCTTATTCTTCTTAGGTTAGGTCTTTCCATCCAGATTTCCTGCATGTTTTGAGTCAGGAATTTTTAGATTAACATTTTTGTTACCTGATATATCAATTTCTTCTATAGTTTCTTCTACTCCTGAGATTTTCTCTTCCATCTCCAGTACTCTTGCTGATGCTTACATCTATTATTTCTGTTCTTTTCTCTAGATTTTAGATCTCCAGGATTCCCTCCGTTTGTGTTTCCTTTTTTGCTTCTATTTCCACTTTCAGGTCTTACACAGTTGTCTTCATTTCCTTCACCTGTTTAATTGTATTTTCCTGTATATCTCTAAGCAATTTATTTCCTCTTTAAATAAATTGCTTATGAGATTAGATTTAAAGTCATTTTCTTGTTATGTTAGGATATCCAGCACTTGCTGTAAAATGCTAGCTGTGCTCTGAAAGTGTCATGTTGCCCTGGATTTTGTCGATTGTGTTCTTTTGAGGGCCTTTAGCCATCTGGATGACTCTGGTTCCTGGATTTCCCTGTTGTAGTAGATATTGGAAGTGGGGGGTGACCTTGATGGTCCTTGTGTGGCAGGCCTCTAATGGCCTTGGGCTTTATGATTCCAGCTCTGCAGGTTTGTATGGTTCAGTAGCCACAGATCCATTGAAGGTAGGTAGAGAGGTGCAGGAGAATGGAGGTCTGTCTGAACTAACAGGCTGCTCAGAGCAGCTTGGTATCCCCAGAGGACTCCAAGGGCAGGAAAGATGGGTAGGGGAAGGGAAGCTTAGTTGTATGTTTCAGGACTAGCAGATCTGATGAAGGTAAGGAGAAGTGAGGAGGAATGGACGTCTCACTGGGATAGCAGGCTATTCCCCAACTTCTATCTGGAGATTTAAATTATGGACTTCAATGCTAGTTCAGCAAGTGCTTTATTTACTAAGCCATTGCTGAAGCCAAATTTCTATTTCTCTATGAATAAATTATGTCCTGTAGCAACCAAGGGTATATTTAATTTAATTTCACTCCCTTCATTCTCCATGACTATTCCATTTAGTAAATTAACTTATTTTTCTTGGTTTTCAGATTTACACTTTAAAATGTGCTATGATTTCTCCCCTAACACATTAGATTCAGTTGCCAAAAAATGTGTTTTACAAAATTGCTTTTTAGAAAAAGCAAATCTTCTGAGAACAGGGCTAGAAGAAGGTAACTCAAAACCTATGAAACTACATGGCTAATGAAAAAATAATTAGTTCCTGATGAAATAACTTCTGAGGCAAGCAGCTAAACCACACCCAACACTGTCACAGGAAAAATTTAAATACACAAAATAGTAACATTAAAAACGTAATTAGAACTTTAACTCCAGCCTTTCAGGTACTGAGAGCATCGTGCTGGAAAGGAGTCTGTCTAGGAAAGAGGCTGTGACTATACTCAGGGTACAGATGCTCATTCTTAGCTTGTTCTGTATGCCTGTGGGCTCATAGCAGTAGGAGAAGTTTTATTCTTATACTAAATTCCTTCTTACAGTCTTATAGTTCTCTTCACTATATAAAAGTGACAATCTATGTGATTTCCATATATCTCAAGCCCTTCCTATAACTGAAGTTTTATGAGAGAGCTGCGGAAAAGATTGAGGAACCCTGAGGGTATAGGGACTCCACCAGAAGACTAGCAATGCTTGAGGGCCCTCAGAGACTGAAACACCAACAAAGAGCATACAGGCCCTGGACCTGAGCACTCCACACATATGTACCAGATGTACAGTTTGGTCTTCATGTGGGTCCCCTAACACCTGGAGTGAAGGCTTACCCTGACTCTGTTCCCAGTGTGTGGATCCTGTTCCCTTAAGTGGCTGTTTTGTCTGGCCTCAATGGGAAAGGATATTCCCAGTCCTGAAGTGACTTGAGCCAGGTTTGATGGTTTCCTTGGGAGGGCCCTCAAAGTTCTCAGGGGTGAAAGGGAGGTTGCAGGGGGAGGATCTCTGTAAGGACGAGACTTGGAGGAGAGGTGGGGGTGGTGCAATCAGGAGGTAAAGCAAATAAATGAATTAAATAATGGAAAAAACCTTATCAATCATCTCTGAGGGAACTTGTCTTAGAAGTATGCACTGTGGCAGTATAATGACATGCATGCCATTACTGCTTCAGTTGTCAACTTTTAAGTGTTATTTTGACCTCCTTTCACTAACCAAACACACAAAAGGGAAGAAGCCTGCTTCTCAACCTATTATGTCCCATTCCCTTAACAGCGTGCCCCTTAATGCCATTAGCACTGTTACTATGCTATCCAGCTTTAATTTTCATTCATTCTGTTTATTCAATTTATAGTTCTTTTCTCTACATAATCTTGTCAGCTGAATTAATTCTATTTACTTGTACATTTTTATTAGGAAATTACAAAACTTTTTTTGTATTCTTTTATATGATAATATTTGCATAAAATTTCTGAGCCATATTTTCCTAATTAATACTTGTAGTTCGATGCTTTTATCTTGTTTCTTGTTATAAGTGTGATGCTTGCTAATTGTAATTCAACTCGTCACAGATTGAATTTGGCAACCTATCATTGTCTATGTCCTGGAGTATGTATTTCCATTGATGGCCAGGCACTTAATGTTTTATCTTTAAAACCCCATATTTTCATAGACTATGTTTAACATTCAATCTGTCTGCCTTTCATGTTAATAGAAAGACATAACTCTTTCTTCTGTGTAATATTCTTGAGTAGAATACATTTTTACTCCCCATTATGTTTGGGTCTCATCCCTGTTTGGAACCCTGAGCCACAGGACATCTTCCTCATCTTGTTTTCCCTTGGGGGTTATGGCACATTCTGAGGAAAGTAGCCAGTGCTTTCGGTCTGGAAGCTTCGCCAGCATTAATTCCTTCAGTCCCTGAGTGGACAATGTCTTTCCAGTCCAGAACTTGTTCACTCTGTTGTTGCTGATGATTTTCTATTATTCTTTTGAAGGACAGGGCTTTGCTATGTCTACTAGACTGACCTAGAACTTGTTTTACTCCTGCTCTGTCTCTGGAATGGTGGCATGAGATGCGTGCACCATTATTCTGGGCTCAGAGCTGGATTTTGCAATATTATCAGCAGCTCCTGCCCTGGGTGTAAAATATCACAGTTACTACGATGAGCCATTTCCAAGGTGTCCTTCCAAAATAAAGGCTGGTCTTCATCTCCTGCTGTATTTCTACATAAAGCCATAAGAACTTAATGCAGTAACTACTGTACACTAATTATATTGCAACAAAGTACTATGAATTTTGCCTGTAGTACGTAATTGCAATTAATTTAGGTATGTGAGACTGCTCATGGTCATTCTTCTTAATTATAGAAAAATATCAGAGATTCTAAAAATATTTGTATGATTCTTCCTTACAGTATCCAACCTGTGAGGAAAGGCATAAAGACTGGCTGATTTCACTTAGAGAAAAATAGATTCACCTTGTTTAGTTTGTATTCAGAAATCCTCTGCAAAAGACATTACCTATTACATACAGATAGTGTCTATTTTCTTCAGTTAACTTTGAAAGATTCCATGGTCCATATGGAAATTTTGAAACTAGTATCACATTTTATAGAAAGTGCAACTAGATGTTGATTGTGTATTTTCATAAGGGAAGATCAGATTGTAACAAATGCAGCATGCTTAGATCTGATTCCATAGCCACCATGTATTTTTTGAGACCATTTAGTTAAGGAAATAAACACCAAGTAAGCATGTTTAATTTTTTCCGCAAAGGAACCAAAATAAGTGAGCTTTACCTAGTAACCAAGTGTTCATATTATTTTTTCAAACAAGAGCTTTCCCCTAGCAATTTCTATTCAATGGAATAGCCAAAAGGTGAGAAAAATGTCCTTGCCAGTTTGCCTTAAGCATATTGAAGCAGCAGTAGCAGACATAATTATGCTCGCCTTTTCATTGTGGAAATCCATGCTGGGGTGCAGAGAACATCAAAGGGTCAACTGGATAGGAGCGGTTTTGTGTCCCAACTTGTCTTATTCTCTTTGTTTTAGCTGATCCCATCTGTCTCCAAGAACCCACTGTAGTTTCCTCTATTGTAAGCATTGTTCACAAGTCACCTAAGTAAAGATTAAACTTGTGGCTTCTTTTTCACATGTTCAGTCTGGTGTAAAAATAAAGTTACACAGAGGAAATACATTCTAGTGTGTCATTGCATAGCAGAACGACTATAGATAATATTTCAGAAATATAGAAAAATAACACTTTTGAAAGTTTTCACCACAGAAAAATGGTAAATACTTTGAAGGTTTTACCACAGAAAAATGATGATATATAAATGCAAGCATTTATCATATAATATATGTGAAAGATTTCATAATTAATAATTGCAAAATAGGTATCACGTTATCTAGAGCAGTATGCAACTAGATGTTAAATATATATTTACATAAGGGGAAATCAGATGGCAAAATATATATGTAGCCTGCAGATCCGATTCCACAATTATTAAGTGATGTATGTGTGTGTGTGTGTGTGTACACATCATTTTTGAAAAGTTTTTACCACAGAAAAATAAATGCTTGATGACACATATGTATATGATATATCTATATATATGCATGTGAATGTGATATGCATGTACTAGTGATGTACATGTGATGTGCATATGTGTTTATGTGTATGTATATGTTATACATTATATACACACACATGACTTAAACATAATATAATATAAACTATTAAAAGCATCATGTAGTATGATATGTTTATTTTATGTGTATTACTGAATCAGTTAAGATAAATTAAGAATATATGAATAAAAAATTAACAGCAGACAATTAAAATGCTTTCATAAATTGTAACTCCATAATCCAGAATAAGGAAAATATTATTGTAAAATACCAACATTAAAAACATTTTATTTTGTGTTTATCTACTTAGGTAGTTACATACCATTATCAATAATAACTGCAGGGTGACTTTGAAGGTAGAGATTGCAACAATATGCAGAAGATACCAAGTACAGGGACTGAAGAATAGCAAATCATAGTTATAATTGTTACAGTTACGCTTCTGCCACAAAGAGCAGCTTACATTGCTCTCAGTGGAATATGTGTTTTCAAATTTCTAAGAGTTACATCCTTTCTACTTACTTAAATCTGGAGGGTGACCATTTCTGTGTAATAAAAAAGAAAGACCTCCCACACTTTGTTATTTATTATTATTATTTGTTTATTCCACATTTTTGTTTATAATTTCATGATGTGGCAAACATCTGATAGAAGTCTCCACACTTGAGCATCTAGGTATTGAATGACAAATTAACATTTATAGAATGGAGACACAACTGGTCATTGGTTCTCAGCATGCTTTTAGAAGAGACCAGTTTACATACTTTGCTAGCTTCTCCTGAGGCATACCCAAAAGAGGAGGTTCTTACTTACAACATACAAGTTCTAATGTTAATCAAACTATACATGCACACCACCCTTCTTTCTGATTTATTTGCAATCCTTGAATGTACTGCAAATATTTTAGTACTTTGATCACAGTCCAAAAGTGGATTGAAATGGACACTTAAGATATTTTTCAAAAATTAAGCAAAATGGAAGTTAAATTGCTTTTGTGCTTTGAGAACAGCCTAGCTTTATTCATTATTGTAAATGGGGAAGTACAAGCCATTTGATTGCTCTTTAACCTTTCACTATATTGACAATCTGTTACTGCCTAGCGTCAATCCCATTCTTCTCAGAAGGTGGTTTGGCATTTTTGAGGTATTTTCAATCTAGGGAGATAAATCTGCTTCTCCATCTGGATTGACCAGATGAGGCTCCCTTCAGAGCCAATTAACACTTTACCGATGGGGTCACCTCTGCACTGTTGGAGGTGTTTTGCACCTCCAGGGCAACCATAAACTGCCTCCACAATGCCTCCAGATGCTCCAGAACTGGAAACCAATCAATCTTGTATTTAACTGGTTAGCACACCTACCCTAGGGTCCCTGAAGACACACCAAGAGATGTCTATGACTTTCCAAGCAGGGCCCTTTGAATATTATTTTGTCAGCCTCTTTATGGACTGAGAAAGACAGAAAAATGTTTATGGCCCAGTGGAAAGGTAACCACAGTTGGAAGGCAGGGCATAGAATCCCTGTTTCTCCAAAGTTTATAGTTTTAGACACTGATTGCTGTTGTCACCATTTCTTGACTACTTGGACTAGAAATGTCTTAAGAACCACAGTCCTGGAGACTGAATGGACATAAACTGATATGGAAAACCATCAAGTTCTCAGATCACAGAAAGAGTTACAAGTGATGCACCTGTGAAAATACGAAAGTTGAGCCTGGTCACTCTGCTACCTTGGGAGGCTGCCTTGGGCATTCTTCTATTGTGTCCTGGCTTTTATCAGGGATGTCTGTAGTTACTTGTGTAGAGATTCATTTTAGGTTTGTAGACTTCCTAGGCCTTACTACATAGAATCCCATTTAAATAAAGCAATTCCCTTACCTCAGTGCTAGCTAGGAAAGAATGTAAATTAAATATTCTTTAATAGTAGGAATGGGAGGGGTAACAGATGAAGGGAAGATAAAGAAAAATAAGTGTACAGGAATCCAGTGAAGGAGAGGAGCTCTCTCAGTGGCTGGACAACTGACTCAGCCTTTGTGTAGACAGTCTGCCTGTGGGTCAGAGCTCAGAGACAGAAGGATAGTCAAGAGAGAGAGAGAGAGAGAGAGAGAGAGAGAGAGAGAGAGAGAGAGAGAGAGAGAGAGAGAGAGAGAGAGAGAGAAAGAGAGTAATTGTGGGATGCTTGTGATTAGTGTGGTAGCCAGAGAAATTAAGCCAGAGTCCTGAGAATCTCCTCTTCTCTGTGGTACCTGCAGAGGGAGAGAAAAGACCTCACTGCAGATTTCAGCTGGAGTCTACTCCCTGCCAGCTTGGCTTGATTGCTTTCTGGGTTACCTACTGTGGGGGTTCAGCAACTCGACCTTCCTTTCAGCAGAGCTATATTGTCCTGCTCTGAAAAAGAAAAGAAAGACAGATTAAGAATTTACAAGGATCCCTCCATCACTGGCCTCTGACAGGAGCTCTCAGGGAGCCAATTTTTCATGGTTCAATTTGCCTGGGGGTCAAGATTCTTATCAAAATGTATTCTATACATGTAAAGAAAGATTGGTGTTTTCAGAACTATCTAACTTCCATTAAACTTGGTCATCTCCTCTGTCGGTAGGTGGCATTCTTTCTGGGATACCAGACCAGAATTGTTATTCTTTGAGGATTATCTATATTGAGTTCAGGTTTGTAGGTCAAGAGTAAATCCTGTGATTTAAGAAGTTTATAATTATTTTGTGGACAGTAAGCTATATTCTGATTGCTTCAAGTGTGAGATATTCTCAGCATTAGCTCAGGTCTTTGCAGTTGCTTGATTTAAATATTTTAATTAAAAACTATATGTTCACAGAATTGAAAAATGGTAGCTATTTAATTTCATCAATCTGGGAACAAAGAAACATAATTAACTTCCTCTCAGTCTATCATCTAATAAACCATGTTAGAGGTCTCATTTGGACTGCAGAGAAGAGGGCTCGGTTGGATTTTAAAAATTGGTTTTGTTATTCGACAACTTTATACATGCCATTAGTACAACCAGGGATCACATTAAACACACACAAATATACATACATAGGAACATATTTTTAAACATGATGAGGTTGAGTATTACTGTCATTCCTATTGCCTCTTTTGATTATAAGTAACTTGAAATTTAGATTTTTGTCTTTGCTTCATTTGTTTTCTTAGCGTCCTTAATTCTATCAATACCAATAATCTGACTTTGTGGTCATCACAGTAAATAACAGATTTGTTACACTTCTTATTCGTACTTCAAACTTAGAAGTTATTCTTCAACGCTGTACTTTTCATTCGTAGAGAAACCAGAACTGACGATGTCAAGCTACAGACGACGGGGATTCACAGATGAACTGTGGTACTCCGGAAATAGCCACCACCACATTCAGCTGAAATTGGTACTGCCCGGCCGAGACACCTCCATAGCAGAGTTTCTTACTACCACATGCAGGAAGGCCACTGGTGGTTCCTGATGTAATAATTAAGACTCAATAAGTGCAATGCAATTAATATTTTCTGTCTACTAGGCCAGTAGGTTGGGGTTCACATTTTCCAGGCCACTCGTGAAATCATTCAGTATAAAACACAGAAAACACCATTGTTCTGCATGTGGTTACTTCATGTTGGAGGGTTTTCCATTGCACTCCACTCTATTACAAGATCCTTAAACAAAATATGGTTGATTCCCATTTTAAAAAGTGTTTGCTGATTTTAGATCTAGGAACAGCATCTCAAGAAAAGGCCAAATGATGTAGCACACCAGCTTTCCATCTCTCATGCCATCTTTTAACTTTGTGTTTCTCCACACAATATATAGAAGCAAGAAGGAAGACTGAAGTTGCTCCATACCTTCCGATGACCTTAATTCATTCTTCAATTAAGTTATTTTCTGATATCCATTCATATTAAATGTATATCACTTTTACCAAAAGTTTCATCAACTGATAAGGCTAGTTTTCTTTCCGTAGTCTAACTTGAGAGATATTACTATTTATATGTTGAGATTTTCCAATGGCACTTTTTAAAATTATGATTAGATCATTTTAACTTAAAGTACCAGAATCTGTACTATGTTATACTTCTAGTAACAAATGCTTCAATGAATTTTGTGAGGTGGAGAAAAACCAGGTGAATGCAGAATTAATTAAAACTGGAAATAAGTTGGTGGGTAGTATATCATACTCAGAAGATAAAATATATTAGGTACACGCACAGACACAAGTATTCAAGTTCACCTCTGTAGTGCTAGAGAATCATATTGGAAACCTTTCCAGAAAATAATGTTGGAAATACTTGTAATTCATGATCATTTTGCGAGGGAGAAAAGGGGGGCTGCTGAGTTGCTGCCAAGAATGGCCTTAAACTCCAAGCTAGTCATCTGGAACAGACAGCTGTGTCGTGATGCAAAGCAGTGGCAGGGGCAGGGGTAGGGGGTGCATATCATGTTGTGATATCAGCACTGTACAGCAGAGTGTGCTAGCATGATTAGAACTGAACTGTGTGGTGAGCCCAAGTCTGTGTTAGTACAACAGAACAGAAAAAGAGAGAGAGCGAACCAAGGGGCAGAAGGACAAATAAGGAAGCCGGCTGTTGATAGCCTTTGCATGCTGTGAGGAGGCAGAGCTTTCTGGTGACTTAACTAAAGCACTCTCTGTTGAAAATGATAAGGAGAGAGATAGGCATTGATGTATAAGTGACGCCATCATCAGAGCCAGAGTTCTGATCGTAGTGGGGTTCAAAGAGACTCTAATCTTAGCCTGTTCATTTTTTTTCTCCTAAGTTCTGGACAGAAATGTAGGAAGCACAAAGACACTTATTCACATTACCTCTTCTTGCTAGACCTGGAAACTGCTAGACAAGGGCTTCTCAGAATTCCCAGACCGAGGGATCAAGATAAGAATGTTAGTGGAAATTAGTATTACATAGCTCTAACAAGGCTCTTAGGGGTGTCCAGTGCTTTGAGGGCTATATGATGCTGCATCAACAGTTTGTAAATAAAAATGGATTATCAAAATGTTGTTAGAACTGTCCGTGAAAGGAGTAACTCTGCTTCTCATTGTTCTGGAACCTCTTTGTGTTCTGAGTAGCTCAGGGGTCATAAACTGATCTTGCATAGATCACACGGAGCAATGTTCTGTGCCAGTTTTTGTTGTACAAGAAACACTGTATGGAGGGTACCTGTACAATCTGTGTGTCATTGTTTGAAATTCCTAGAGATCTTCATGGGAAGAGCTGGAATTAGTGGTAGTATTGTCTTACTCTCCTGTGTGCAGTGTAAGTCATCTGGTACCTCACTGAGGATGGTGATTAAACTGGAAGTCAGGAAGTTAGAACAGAAAATTCACACTGATATGTGGTTCTCTCCCCTAAAGTAAGAGCGATAGGTTTGAATCTTTCTACATTTAAATTACAAGCGAGTGTTAAATGTTTATATAACCCAAACTAGTATTAGGAATATGTCTTATTTTCTTTTTAATTTAGGTACCAACAGAGGAGGGGCCAGTAAGTGTTCTGTTCAACGTGAGCAGTGAGACGCTCCCTCCTGTGAACTTTATAACAGTTAAATAGGGTTATCTCCATCATGAACTTGTGAAAAGCTCTTTCAGTTTTTTAGATTAAGTGTAAAATTTTTCTTTTTTCTTTTTGTTAATTGATTATTTTATTTCTTTATTTACATTTCAAATGTTGTCCCCCTTCCCATTCTCCCCTGCACAAATGCCACGTCCCATCCTCCCTCCCCCTTGCCTCTAAGAGAGTGCTCACCCACTCACCTACCAACTCAGGCCTCACCCCTCCAGCATCCTCTATGCTGGAGCAACAAGCCTCCTCAGAACCAAGGGCCTCCCCTTCCACTATTGCCAGATAAGGCCATCCTCTGTTACACATGTTGCTGGAGCCAGGGGTTCTTCCACGTATACTCTTTGTTTGATGGTTTAGTCCCTGGGAGCTCTGGGTGGCCAGGCTAGTTGATATTGTTATCCCTATGGGGCTGCAATCCCCTTCAGCTCCTTCTTCTTTTGGGGTCCCTGTGCTCAGATGGTTGGCTGTGAGTACTTGTACCTGTCTTAGTCAGATGAGGAACCTCTGAGAGGACAGCCATACTAGGATCCTGCCTGCAAGCAGTTCTTGGCATCAGCAATAGTGTCGGGGTTTGGTGTCTGCAGATGGGATGGATCCCAAGGTGGGGCGGTCTCTGGATGGCCTTTCCTTCAGTCTCTGCTCCATTTTTTTTGTCCCAGGATTTCCTTTAGACAGGAACAATTCTGGGCTAAAATTTTTGAGTGGGTGAGTGTCCCCATCCCTCAACTGGAGGCCATGCCTATCCACTGGAGGTGGTCTCTTCTATCTCCCCTCTATTGGGTATTTCAGCTAATGTTATCCCTGTTGGGTCCTGGGAACCTCTAGTTTCCCTGGCATCTGTGACTTTCTAGTGCTCCTATTTATCTTTACACAACATAACAGGTATTTTAATGGACTATTAATATTAATCAAGTGTGACAATTGATTATCATTCTCAATTAACAGAACTTTTTCATTATAGATCAATAAATTAGTGTCAGGGTAGAACATATTCCTCACCTGCTACAATGTTGTAGGGCATTTGTAGAGGTCTTCAGTCAAACTTCCCTACATCAACTATTCAACTCTCAGCCTTGCTTTACTTATTCAGTGCAACTCTGAGGTTTTTGTCTTTCATAATATTCTCTCAAGGAGACTATATGTAGATACATTTATACATGCTAATCCGAAGCTGGCATATGCTTTGCCAGAATTGTAGCTGAGCTGTAACTCAGTAAGTCAGACGAAATAGTCAGTGAACTTGTATAATATTTAGCAAAGGAAGAGATAGAAATGAGAAGTTAGAATTAGAGTTCAAAAGTTAAGTTGGGTCTTTGATAAGTCAGAAAAATTGTGATCGGGTTCTCCAGAGATACAGGACTAATAGGAGATATATGATGATAGATGATAGGTAGACAGTAGATAGATAGATAGATGATAGATAGATAGATAGATAGATATAGATAGATAATAGACAGTTATATGAATAATAAGGAAATTTACTGTAAGAATTGGCTAATATATTATGGAAGTTGATAGACCGTTTGTAATTTAGATAATGATGAAATCTAGTTCTATAATGGTGTGTGAGCCTGTAGGTCTGAAGAGAAAAAGCTGTGATGAATTAGGGCAGAAGAAGATGGATAGAGAAAGACAGAGACAGGTAAGCAGAGGGGAGTTGGGAGAGAGAAAGAGAGAGAAGGGGATAGAGGGAGAGAGAGAGAGAGACTAAATATCTTAAAATAATTCTATTCCAAATCTTAGTGGGTTGAAGGAGACCCATTCATTCTGATTAATAAAGACAATCTTTCCCCAGTCTAATGATTCAATTGCTCATCTATTCCTGAAACATCTCAACCCTTTAGCTGTTTACAGGTTTTGAGTGGTCCTTAGCTCGACGTTGGCCAGGCAGGAAATGTGCCATCACAGAGTGATGCCTGTGAACCTCCTTCTTCCCTGCTTGCCAGCTTCCTGCTTTTGCTCTGTTCTCTTAGCTGATGTGTCTTTGACTGTTCCATTCAGTAAAACTGCCCGTGATAACTGTGCTTCAATAGGTTCTTTTTTCTCCTCTCATTTTTCTTTTCCTCTCCCTTTTTCTAATTCTGTGAAGTTTTAACCCAAGAAACATCCCTTGAACCTGTCGACTTATTTCTATATCTTCTTTATGTAAATTTGTAGTGCACATATACATTGTCTAACTAAGGCAAGTGTATATATTTCAGTCCTGATAGTCTATCTACAACTGACAGAGTTTTCTAGTCCACGTCTCCCTGTCCATCTCTGTTATAAATTATCATATATTCATATTCAATATGCTTAGTAGTAAAGGCAGGAAAATGCTGAATTCGTCATGTGATGCTTCTAACTTGAGTAGTTATTTAACTTGTCTCCCTAAAAACATGAAATAAACATAACCTTTGTTCTTTATCTTGACTACCATGATGGCAATCGAAAAAAGAGAAAGCATTTAAGAGTCCTCGGAAGAAAGATAAATACAAAGATAAACTCTGACCAGTTTTCCTGTAACCCTTCCACAGAGGGCTGTCCAATGACTCTAGTCTTCATTCGCCTCACACTGGGGATGTGTCAGGGATGTATTTTCACAAGTGCTTAAATACTGAGGTTTAAAAGTAGAGTGTGTGTGACAGAAGTGGAGCTACGACATAACCTTTACTGCTCGCCAGTTTTCATAGAAGATAAATAGCTTTGCTTTGTAATAACAAAGGACCCCCATACTTCCAAGTCATCTCTACTTACTCCTCAGGAAACTGATCTCAAGGAGGCCCCTGAGTAGAGCTGATGAGGTCTAATGAGGGATGAATGGCAGTTCTTCTAGTACAAAGACAAAGTGTGTCAAAACTCTGCACTGCCAACCAAATCTTGTACTATAGCCGATCTGAGTTTGGAATACTATCTTACCTCAATTCTGTAGAAATCCACCGTTTCAACTTCCAGCTCTGTTCTTGGCCTAATGTTTTCACAGTGAGTAAAACCATGTCCTACTTTGACAACTAAAACAGAAAAATGTGATACTCCTACAGTTTATTATCATAAACCATAAGTCAACTAATTGATAGGTATTTTTATTTGTTTTCTCCTTTCTATATATGTATGTCCATTTCATTCTGTATAGATAAGAGCTCAAAATTTATATGGTTCAATGAATTTTCAAGTAAAAGTTTTCTGTTATTTAAATGCTCAGAATTTCTATATAGCTATACATGACGGATACAAACATATTTCTCATCTTATGTGAAGAAGAGTATAGAGAAGTCTTAGAATTTAGGATCATTGGAGAACAACTATTCCACTGACCACAAGAATTATCCAAAGGGGTTAGAAAATGCCAGACGTCCCTGCATGGTGGTTGCATTATGTGCTGTCATTAATGTATTCTTTTCCCTTGCCTGCCGGGTCATCTCTTTGGCTTGGTGGGACTCTGTAGTTCTACATAAAGTATGTGTTATCAGCCAGAAAGGACTTCACGTAAACATGATTATATCCTAGTTATTTTTCAATGAGGGTGTTTGTTTAACTCACATGACTTGTATCATAAGACACGGACTATAACTGTGGTAAAAATAAAATAAAACACACAAACAAACAAAAAATGATCAAAGTTTTTCTTTCCTTCCCACTAAAATCTTAGGACTGGTGAAAATTATGAACAAGAAAACAAGTACAAATAAAAACAGGATTTACTATAAGCAGGAATTCTGGACACTGGGTGGTTTCATGTTGATTAGCTTCAGGATTACCTTGAAAATTACGCACATGGTTTGATCGCCCTGCTTTTCTTTTTGGTTTCATATCCTGTCTTTACAATCACCAGAATTCAGTTAAAGAGTTATTTGGAGGGGCACCAAGACTAAATGTTCAGAGAATGCTCACCAAGACATGCAGACAGAGTGAGCCTGTATTTACAGAGATCAAGACAGGTTTTCTTTTTCTTTCTTTTTTTCCTTTCTTTTTGCTTTTTTATTCTTCTCTCTTCCTTCCTTCCTTCCTTCCTTCCTTCCTTCCTTCCTTCCTTCCTTCCTTCCTTTCTTTCTTTCTTTCTTTCTTTCTTTTTCTTAGAGCATCATTAAAGAAAAGCCCAGTGGCGTTTGAAGTGAGGACTGGCAGAACCAGTCAACACATAGGAATGCTTTGATTAATTAAACCCACATCTTTTCCAAAGGCTTCTGAATATGGGAACTATTGAGAGGCCCTCAGTTTCTCTTCTTATGTGTTGTTACATGCATATTTTCTGTGTTTTAAGAGAAATTGTAACTTCATTTTATGGGGCACATATCTATAAAGAAAAACAAAGCTGTGACGTTTGAAAATAAAGTTGGATTATGTCTCGGAGGTTATGTGACAGCAGACTCGCAGCTTCACATATAAGCAATTCCTCTTCTTGTGTAACTCACTGATGCTCTGCATGTTCATTCCACTAGCTTTAGGAATAACATTTTTATAACTGTTAATTTTTGATATTTTTCTGATTACTCTTAAGACTATGAATGAATTTTCCAACAAATAGAATTTAATATAAAACTAACCTTAGGCAAATTTATTTTTCTGTTTTCTATAAGTAAGAGGGATAATGGCTGGATGGATCACAGTGATGCCTGCTACAAGATGGATGAATTGAAGAGCAAATTCTCTAGAGGTGTAACCCTCTCAGCACCTCATAATTTGATCAATTCAGCACGATCATCATGAACCCTCATTAACAAATTTGAGATGCTCTAATACAAGGGCTTCAGTTAGTAAGTCTCTTTGTTGTATCATTTCTGAAGTGCTGGTAGGCTAATGCAGAACTTCATACGGTTGCGGGAGATCCAGTCAAATCAATTGGCCCAGATCTGAACACACTCTCTTTTCCTCTTCTTACTACTTCAAAGACCAAAAGAAGTATGTGTTTGAGTTGTATATGCACATATGTGATATATTTGTGTGTGTGCGTGTGTGTGTGTGTGTGTGTGTGTGTGTGTGTGTATACATGTGCTTGGTATGTACTAGATATGGTCAGGTATTAGAAGGGCAATTAAAATGTTAATTTAAAAAACTTACTACTTCTGTTTCTAGCTGTCAATCATGTTGCTATGTTTTGATTCAGAGAAAGTCTCTTCTCCTCAAACACTGATTTTACAAAGCACTGATTAATGTTGAGATTTTTTTCATTCTTTCTTTACTATTAGAAACTAAAATGTATTGAATGATCTGCAGGGGTATCTTGTGAATTTTATTATTTTTCTACAAATATAATTGTAAGTTGCAGATTTGGGGACGCTTGGAAGATAAGAAGGAGGCCTCTTTGCCTGAGAAATTTAGCACAACAGCACGGTGTGTGTGTGTGTGTGTGTGTGTGTGTGTGTGTGTGTGTGTGTGTGTGAAAGAGAGAGAGAGAGAGAGAGAGAGAGAGAGAGAGAGAGAGAGAGAGAGAGAGAGAGTTTCACGCAGGTGTCTTCCTCTGTCTTCTCTCTTCTGCATATTTTGCTTTCAGTTTTTGACATTGTTCATTACATCATTTCCAATGAGCCTATGTCCTACATCTTAGAATAATGAGAGAAGGCATTCCAGAGTAAAGGAACTATCCCTATCATTGAAGACATGAGGATTGTAGTGATAAAGAGATAGGAAACTAATTTGAATTAGCTTCAAAACAAGAGTGTCAGAGAACACTGGCCCCAGTCGGATTTCACTTTCCTCTGGAATAGGAGAGACATTGTTTTGCCTATTTTAAAGTACAGTTTACTGGACTTCCTACAGGGTCATCCTCCTCTTCAGCTTCCTACAGCTTTTCTCTAATTCAACCAAAGTGGTCAGCAGCTTCTGTTCATTGGTTGGGTGCACATATCTGCATCTGACTCTTTCAACTGCTTTGTTGGGTTTTTCAGAGGACAGTCATGATAGGTCCCTTTTTGTGAGTGCCCCATAGCCTCAGTAATAGTGTCAATCTTGAGTCCTCTTGTTGAGCTGGATCCCACTATGGACATATAGCTGGACCTTCTTTTCCTCAGCCTTTTCTCCATTTCCAGCCTTGCAGTTCTTTTAGACCGTCAGAGTTTTGACTGTGAGATAGCAACCCCATCCCTCACTTGATGCTCTGTCTTTCTACTGGAGGTGGGTTCAATAAATTCCCTCTCCCCAGTGTATGGCACTTAATCTAGGGGTCCCCTCTTTGAGTCCTGAGGGTCTCTCACCTCCCAGGTCTCTGGGACATGGATCTCTGAAATCTCTCAGACACTGGATCAACAACTTGTCAGCATACACCACCTGAGATGAGGCCTCCAACATATATACAGCAGAGGACTGCCTAACCCTCTGTAGGACTGGAGGTCCCAGGGAGTTTAGAGGTTTGGTGGGTTGGGGACATCCTCGTGGAGACACGGAAGGAGATCATGAAGAAGGTATGGAATGTGGAACAGTAGGAGGGTGGACTGGGAGGGATACAGTATAGAAATAAATAAAAAAATTATACAAATAAAGTACAGTTTGCTGACAGCATATCATTTCTAAGACAGGAGCACATTTTCTAGTCAGCCTGGCTCGACACAGGACTGTGGCTTGGGGCTTCCTGATAGCCTTCCACTTCTTATGGTTCTTCTGAAGGGAAAAGCAGAGATTATTAAGGACTCTTGTTTGTACATCACAATGTCCCTTTGCTACTAAAGATCAATCATGACTCATGATGTTTTGGAAAAGATATGGGCTGAATAAAAAATTACCCCCAATTAGAAAATACATTTTCTCCTTAATGTAATTTCTTTCACAAAGCCTCAGATTCTGTTCTTTAAAAGAGTAATGGTTCTATGTTACTTGATAAATACAGTTCACATATGGTAATTAGCATTAACTTGAGTGTTTAAATGTGCATTGCTGTGGCTTGCACTTGCATCTAGCCATGTTACTGCTGCCACTTTTGCTGTTAGATCTGATTTTACGAGCATTATAAGAATCCATGGGTGAGATGTTTCTCTTTCTAGCCAGAATATGAATAAATGAGCATGCCCTTCAGCTTCCCCTGTAATATCTATGGCAGTCATAAGCCTTATTGATGTTATGAGGTCTCTCTTATTTTCTCCAGGCAGGTGGTTCCCTAATTTTCAACAGAGATGAAGGCAAACTTAATCTAGTTGTCAACTGGTAGGTCATTAAAATAATTTTTGATGATAGATCACCATGCAAATTTTGGCATGACGGGCTGACAGGGGTCAAAGAATTCTGACATTTCTGTGAGAATAACCTTCACATTCTCATCCTCCTTTTTGTTAACAACTTTTCCTGGTGTTCTCTTATAGAGGTGGAAAATAGGAAAAAATTTGATGGCTTGTTTCCTTCTGGCAAAAGAAATAAATTTTTTTTAATATTGAGTGAATTGCAAAAATATTCTCTCATCCATCAATGTGGACTATTTTTGTTTAGTATTTATTTGTTAAAGTTCATAATATAGGTATTTTCACAGATTCAATACTACTAGTATTAACACCGCAATATTCAACAAATATTTTTCACCTTCGAGAAATTAATGGATTTTCTTCATATTAGGGTTTATTTTGTTTAGCAATGAGATATCAATAAAGGTTTTTCTAAGCATAGAAAAAGAGGTAAAATTATATTGGAGAAATGAATTCTACATAAGTTTTAAAGGCAACCTCTTAACTATATAAAGACCATACCTACAATTATTCAGGATAAGTTGTCACATGTTCTTCTTAAGTCCTATTGTCTATAGTTGAATAATGTGGAAATTTTATTTTCAAAAACACATGTATTTGCATCTTTTGCAATTATTTAAACTCATGACTGATCTGGATATAATGGGAGGAGCTTTCCAAATATTGCATCTTTTGCAATTATTTGAACTCATGACTGATCTGGATATAATGGAAGGAGCTTTGCGGACTGTTTTCTATGTTTCTTTGGGAGTTTGTAAACAGAAAATACCAATGCTTACTTGCATCTTGATAATCCTCATTGTTATTTCAGCTGGAAGAAAATCTCGTTTCCTCTGATTTTCTTTTGTTTATTAATTTCAGAATTTTTTGTGGTTGTTCAAGTCTCACTTTACAGTGCCTGCTGGTCTGAAACTCACTACATATCCTAAGCAAACCTTGAAATCACAGCAATCCTCCAGCCTCAGCTTCTTGAATGTTGGGATTAAAGGCATAAGCCATCAGGCCACATTCTTCTGTATCATTTTAAGAACTTGTTTGTATGAGTTTTATAAATCCTAGGTTTCCAGAATTTTTCTCCCTTAAGTTCACATGCCTTGTAAGCACCAAATAAAGTCTCACACATGGAGAACTCATCCATTAAGTTGATATATGTACAAATTCAATAAATTAAATGAAAACCTTTTCATTATTTTAAGTTCTTTTGATATGCGTGTGCTTTCTTGCATTCTTTTATTTGGGAACTGTGGGAGACTTCTAAATTCGTAAATGAGAGAGATGAGTTGAATGCTTAGGAATCAGGCCGGAAGACAATGTAGCTGTATATTTCAGATAGATAAACATAATATTTGGAAACGTTTACAGCTGGGAAGCAAATTAGAAGTATTTTCAGTTTGATAGGCACTAAATCAAATAAAACATTTTGAAGGAGATGGGAGGAACAATGAAACCCTGAACAGGTAGGTGACTCTACAGAGAGGAGCCCCATTGAGGGCAGAAGAGGAAGCAAGGTAGATGGTCAAGAAGCCAATTTGCATGGCAGGAACAACTGCACCTTTAATTAGCTACTTTTTTTTTCACAACATGAGTTCCAAAGTAAAAAAAATTAGACAAAGCTAAACAGATTTCTTTTCAACCCATTTTCTCACATTTCATTTTTTGTTGGGGCTAAAATAATTCTCAACTTTCTCAACTTTTAAAATGTGTTTTAGAGGATGGCTTTTTATAATCTATAACTGGTGAGGGATGGCATTCTTCAACTAGTGATTCTTACACCTTTATCACACTTGAGCTGATGTGGCCCCTAGGGAGACACAGTTCATATTCTGGGAAGAGGCTACCATTTTGCATTCTTTACCATGAAAAATCCATGTTTCTAAGATGGAGAAAATATTTTGGCACCTAACTAATTATTGTTGTTAGCATTTTCTGTATTCAAGAGCACAGCCGATAACCCCTCAGCCATTTTGCTTCCTTGTTATTAAGGCATTACTAGCATGTAATATATCCAGAAACGAGTACCCAAACTCACGCCTTTCAGTTAAAATGAAAATTGTGGAATACCTAAATTAGAGAAGGCTTCATGATACTTGGAGAAGCAAATGATAAATACTAAAATCAAATAATAAATACTAAAACAAGATACATTTTTAAATTCTGACTGTAGTACTAGTAATACAAATTAAGGTGGGCCCATCTTTGATTATGACCACAACAGGGTATGTGCATTGGCTGGCTTACTCTCACATTGTGTTTGCACAGTTGTGAGAAATATCCTTTATCTGAGAGCAAAATCAAGACCAGCAAAATTCCTAATGGACAGCATTTTTATTAATTTAAAATAAAAGTGGTTTTATTGAACCTCTGGGTAGAGTAATCTATGCAATAAGGGATACTTGCTTTAAAAAGTAAAAGGATATGTAAGTCTCATGAATAATAGTATAGCAATATATTTAGGTAACTCATGTGGTGCTTAGTATTCTAGACTGTGAACAGGCTGACATAATTTCTTCTCTCAATTTGAACTATTGATGGTAAGTGAGACTAGACAATAAAAAGGTGCAAGATATGTGCAATGGGCATGCATACTATAAAGGAAAAGAGCAATCATGGCGGTAAGGTAAAGAGCATTGATTCCTCCTCAATGTTTTCTGTCCAGGTTAATCATGGAGGTATTCTTCTGTCTCCATATAGTATGGAGAAAAGCCCTGAAATTATCTAGAAGCTGAGATTACAAATGTAGGCATCAAGAAGAACACACCTGAGTTGGCATTCTCAGAAAAAAAAATTAACAAGCAAGATGGGGCCCATGAAATTGGAGGAGAGTGGCAAAGAGCAGGGCTAGAGAAGACAAGACTCAAAAGAGTTCCTAGAAGAGTGTCACAAGAGGTTTACTGGGCATATGAAAACTTGGAAGTTATTCGGAATGAGCTGGGGTCATGCAATAATGAGAGATTTCAGAGTTTTGCTGTGTAAGAAACAGACTATGAAAGTGTCATATCTACATCAAGGTCACTGTGAGCCTTACAGTAGTGATAAATAAAATCTCAGCCCAACTGATAGCTTTATAGCTGACCAAATGTAGCAGGATTCAGGAAGGTTTTAACGGTACATCCGGTGAGATTTTTCACTGTGTGAAAACGGGTGTAAATAACATATTCATGCACCTCTTCTTGTGGCTGTGGTGGCTCTGAAAAGAATTGACTCTAAACAAGAGTACATTGAAACAGCAAATTTACTGAAATTCATGTAGCTAGAAGCTCTAATCCCAGTCAGGGATTATAACTGACACAGAAGACTGTGTCCAAGTTGGCTCAGGTGACTTCCTCTTAGTGCTGAAATATAAAATGTGATGATGTGAGGTGCCCTTTATCTGTACCTTAAGAAAATAAGTGAAGTCCCCATGTTATCATTTCCTGCCTTCTGGCCGAACCAGAAAATTACTTGACTGATAAGAGAACCAGCACACAATTTTAGCATCTTCTAGAAACTGATATATTATGACTAAGAAACAAACAGATGTGAATTTGAATACAAATACATAATTACATATGAAATTATTTTTGTTTTACTGCTAAATTTACCTATACAAATTAGTACTAGAATACAGTTGATAGTTTTAAAATTATGTAGCACTAACTTCAACATTGGTTAATAATAGACTCTGACATTAGAGGTTGGAAAAATAAACATGTTTTAGACTAGCATACTTTTGATAAAACTGCTCCTATTGAAAATTAGGTCATATGCGTTTAAGGCTGTGACTCTAGGACCAGAGGCTGGAAAGCAAAATGTTATAGTTTCTGCTTATTGTTACTTATTGTCCCTTATGAGCCGCTGCTAAAAAGGGATGACTTCAGATAAAAATTCTTAACATTGAAAGCGTAAATAAAAGGGAGTATATTAAATCATCAAATCTAAAGGCTGACAAGGTTAGAAATATTAATGCAGGTGAGCAGAAGATACCCCATATGTACTGTGGTAGCAGCCACAGCAGGAATCATCACAGTGTGCAAACATGTGGTGGATATATGGGTGAAAAAGAGAAGCAGAGTAATTTGAGCGTTGTGAAGAGAGGTGAAATTGGAACTGGAGATGTGAGGGTGGAGAGAAATAGATTGTTGTGAGTAGCCTGTCCTACCACCTAAGGCCATGGTGAAGTCCCAGTCTATGTGGCTACTGATGGTCACATTTGGGTCTATGGCCATGAATCAGCAAGGGTCTGTGTCAATGTCTGTGGTTCATATTACTACTAAAGACCATGGTCCATCTGGAACCATCTAGACGTCCTAGGGCTATGCTTAGTTGACCCTAGCTCTCCCTAGCTGCCACATTTTAGAGAGCAGGCCCCACCTCCCTCTTGGGGTACAGGGCCCTACATCTTGCTTTGGCAGCATAGAAGAGCTGGCCTCAGGTGATGTGACTTGGGTTAGTGGGCCTAGAGGAGGTGAACTCAGGAAAGCTGGTCACACCACTTGTCTGCTGTGAGGTGGTATGGTTGTGGGGATGGTGTCCTCCAGCGCTTGCCCCCTTCAGCCATCTGTGGCAGTCAGCAGTTGGAAGATCTGATACAAGGGTCATGAGAGTGGGAGAGCTGTCCCTGCCCTTCATCAGCTGTTAGCACCCGGGAGAGTCAGCTGTGAACTTTGACTGGGCAGCACAGTAGAACTGGCTCTGATGGAATGGGTGCTGCTAATCCAGTCCCAAGGGTCTGAGAGTGAGAGAGCTGATCCTGTCTATTGCAGAGTGCAGGACTGCATGATTGGGTGATCTGGGCAGTTCTGGAGAGCTCTTGTGGTTGGTGTGAATGTAGAAGAGGTGGCAGGCCAACCAAAATCAGGAATCATCTAGGCCCAGATCCAGGGCTTTGAGTTGGTCCATCCCAACATCTACCTCATTTATGAACTGCTGGAGTGCATGAAAGGGCTGGTCCTGCAGATTCAAAGCTATACTTTCCATTACAAGAGTTTGCTTTGCTTTGTTTTATTTATTTATTTATTTATTTATTTATTTATTTATTTATTTATTTATTTATGTTTACTTTTGTATTTTCTTTGGGGGGAGGTTGTAAGAGCAGAGGACAGACAGGACAGGGATATGAGTGGGATTGAGGTACTCATGTGAAACTCACAAAGAATCAATACTTTTTTTAAAAAAAAATCTTAATTTTCTAGACTCAGTAGTATGAAATAAGACTGGGAAAGGCCTCATTGCTGCTCTACTCTGTTTAAAGGAAAACTTGATCAATTTACTGACTCAGACAATTCTCTGGTAGATGAGAAATGTGTCAACTTTGAAAGAATCATTTTGACATGAAATTTTAAGCCAAAGTCTTATCAGAAAGTTTTTGTCATTGCCCAGACCTACACCCTGCCTGGCAGAATTTTATTAACAACATGACGCAGGGACTGCCATGTATCGTACTGTTTACTCTGTCCACTGGGCACTTGTACTGCAACTCTTCCATCCCCGAAGCAACATTGCATGCTGGGTAGCAGGGTATGGCATCCATCTCTGCCTTCTACATGCAGGTGCCATGTGCATACACCCGCATAAATATGTATAGGCAACACATGTATGTTCATACATGCTAGTTATTTCTGATCGATTTGATTTGGAAATCTTTTGATTTTTTTGTAACTAAACTTGAAGCATGAAAAAGTTTTAGCTATTTTCCATAGTCACCTGCTGAGTAGGTAACAAAATGGGGCTTCCAAAGCACACGTGTCACTATACGACCACATTTGGAAGGTAATGGCTGATATAAATTGCAGTGGTTGAAAACGTAAGGGTTGTTCTGCTATTATATCTCCTAGGTAAATTGTGACTGAAATCCTCTGATAAATCTTATTAATTACATACTTTTTTCAGACAAGGTGAAGGGCATCTAGGATTCTGCACTGTAGTGGTCATTGATTAATCTGTTCTACCTCCCTGGCAACAGCTGTGCAAGTTCCTTACTAGCTGCCCCAGTGCTCAGGAATCCTGAAGGAAACACACGCACACACACACACACACACACACACACACACACACACACGCACGCACGCACGCACGCACACACACACACACACACACACACACACACACACTCTCTTTCTCTCTCTCTCACACACACACACCCTTCTATTTTAATACACATTAAACAGTGCAATAGCTGGACCATTCCCAAACTTCCACATTGCTAATGCCTCCCCTCCAATACTCCTTACTAAAATCTATATTCACTCTTTACTACCCCAGACTCAATGGGGTGCCCTGACCTTTCCCAGCTCTTACATGGCTGATATTCTTTCTTCTGCCACTCTCTAAAATCCCATCCCTGTCTCTTTCCCCAGTCATTAGCTGCAGGCAACTGGGAGCAGGGACGCTCAGCATCTTACATGAAGACATGTAGGTTCCCATATAATTTTAGGAGCTGAATTAACGCAAGTAGCATTAGAACCAATCACAACACTGTACACTATTACTGTGTTACATGTTCATATTACTAGACAAATTTTAAAAAGTATCCCACTTTACTTCATAAATTCTTCTCTTCATTTTGGTACAGCTCATATTTTGAAAGATCTTAATTGGCCCTTCCTGAAATTCAATCTTCCAAGCAGGAAATGGCTAGTCTGAGTTTTAGGAGTAAATCTTTATTAAAAATAAAAGTTCATACTACAAGGATTTTTCTGCAACACTTCCGTGGTAACTACTGTTTACATTGTTACTCTTTAACATTGAGGAGATACCCTAATGCTAACTCTTTTCTTTAGAGTTTTAATTTTTCTCCTGAAAAGTTGACATCTTATTCTACTCTTCTGTACAGAGTTGATCACTGGAATTTGGCTCTCTGAAAGAGGCCCTGGGTCAAAGTAACAGCAGCTAGTAAGTGCTCCTTACCCTCATTGTAGAGCTCCAGACCTTCAGCATCCATGACAAATTTTAGGCTTTTCTTAGATAAACTATTTTTCTTTTCTAAGGATTTCTTTTCAGCAATCCTTGACTATACTCTGTGACACAAACTTAATGTAGACTTGTTTCATAACTCATGGGTCTTAACCTTGGACTTTGGGTTTTTGGTTCTCTTGGATCAGGTCTCACTCTGATCACATCACAGGCCCCCAAAATTATTGCCAAAAATGTAAAACTCTCTTGTTTCTTTCCTTGAGAACCATTGTTGATTTCTGAGGATAGCACTGTTGCCTTGAAGCATAGAAGTATTAGCTTGTTCAAATCTTATACTTGCCAATTTAAAGACTAGTATTAGAAAGCAAGACAGTGTGGTGCATCTCAGGGAAACAAGCAAACAGACAAACAAACAAACAAACAAACAAACAAGGTAATAATAATAACAACAGAGAAACATGTTTTGTCCTGAGCTTTCCTCACTTAGAAGCTAGATAGATAGATAGATACAGGAAAACACTGTGTTTCCAAAGTGATTCTGAATCTAGCCAAGTTGGCAACAAAGCTTAGATATTCTAATGAGCAATTTAAAAATATGCTAGAAATTCCCATGTAACAAGAACAGCACCGCCATTCTCTTGCCATCACCACTGGCCTCCTCTTTTATTCCCTGAAAAAAAATGTTTTTTTTCCCCAGAGCTGAGGACCAAACCCAGGGCCTTGTGCTTGCTAGGCAAGCACTCTACCACTGAGCTAAATCCCCAACCCCTTATTCCCTGAATTTTTGTATGAATCATTTCTCTGCTTCTGTCTTCTAAAGATATCTAATAAAATTGAGATATGTAAGCCTCTCTTCAATTAAAAAAAGACTCATTGGACTCTTCAAGTGTCAAAACCCTGAATTTAATTTCATATGTTAAGTCATTTAAAAAAAAAAGGTAATATTTACACATCTGCAATGACTATTCCTGGTTGTCAACTTGCCTATATCTGGAATGACCTACAATTCAGAATTGGAGGGCTCACTTGTGATCCAGATCTTGAGGCTGGAAGACCTTGAGGTGTAGTGGCCATGAAAAGTTTAGGCCCAGGCAAAGTAGTACACACCTTTAATCCCAGGAGCCCAAGGCAAGGAGATCTCTGAGCTTAAGGACAGCCCGGGACAAAGCAAGTCCCAGATTCAGGCATGTTGGTACACACCTTCAGTCTGGGCCATACCTTTTGCTGGAGACCTACATAAGGACATTGGAAGAAGAAAGATTCATTTTTCTTCACTGCTTGCCTTTACTTGCCAGCATATCAGTGGAATCCACTTCTACAGAAGACCAGCTGAAACAACTAGCCTCATGGGACTGAGCAACTACTAGATTCTTGTGAAAAGCTCTCAGGGAGAACTTTCCCTCGGGATGGAGACCCTCCAACTCCAAAGACCAGACCGAGACACCACAGGATGCAATCAGCAAGAGGATTTGGTTTATTGTCGGGATACACAGGTACCTGTGGGCGCTTCAGTCGCTCGGGGGACTGGCGCACCCACGGAACCAAGGATGGGCTTTTTTATAGGATTTTGGGGAGCAGAAGCAAGCATACAGAAGCAGATGCATGGTTACAGGGATATCATTGGTGGATTCTAATGTTTCTTAGCTACCTTCCTGAAACATAACGGCTGACTCGGCCCCCAAAGGGTTCAGCCCGGGGGCAAGTTTCCTAGCTACCTTCCTGAAACATAACGGCTGACTCGGCCCCCCAAGAGTTTAGCCCGGGGGCAAGTTTCCTAGCTACCTTCTTGAAACATAACAACTGACTCGGCCCCCCCAAGAGTTTAGCCTGGGGGCAAGTTTCCAAGCTACCTTCTTGAAACATAACAACTGACTCGGCCCCCCACCAGGGTGTGGGACCTCTCCTGGGGCTTTTTCTTATTGTCAGGTGCTCAACCCCAGTCATCCTGTTGCCAGGCCTTCAACCAAACATCTCCTGCTTGGCAGCCGCTGTATACTCAGTGTTCTAACCTTTCCCTGAACCAGTCATCTTAAGTACAGCCTTACAAAATGGCGTTACTGCTGCTAAGCTGGGGTCTTTCACTTGGACTTCCATTCATGGCTGATCATTATTGGGTTAGTTGGACTACAGACTATAAATCATCACAATAAATTCCTTCGGTATATTCCATAAATTCTATAACTCTAGAGAACCCTGACTAACATAGAAGTTGGTACTGGGAGTCGGGTATTGCTGTGATACTGTGACCATGTGTTTGTTTGGAAGAATGTAGATTTTGGAACTTTGGATTTAGAAAGCAATGGAATGCTTTAAGTGGGGCTTAATGAACCATCCTAGTAGGAATATGAAAGACTTTATTGCTGTGAGTGATTTGAACTGTGCAAACCTGGTCCAAGAGGTTTCAGTGGTGAAGAATTTCAGTATGTAACATAAAGACTGTTTTTGTATATTTTGGTGAAGAATGTGGGGCTGCTTTTTGCCATTGTCCAAAGAGACTTAGATGAAGAGATTTTGATTAATTGCTTTGAAAAAGGAAGTCTCAAAATAGCCTGGTGTAAATTCTATTGTGTGGTTATTTAAGTTCACTCTTATAAAGAGCATTTTAATGAATAGGAGCAGGTAGAAAAATGAAAAATACAAAATATATGGTTTAAGGGTTCAATTGAAGGGTCACCAGAAGGCAGAATAAAGCTGAATTATATATTCTAGAAGATATACCAGATTAAGGGAGTGGGACTTTGAGGCAAGATCCTACCCAGCTAAATTTAGGATTTGGCATGGTAGTATTAAAGGCTTTTAATCCCAGGAAATAAACCAAGCAGCTCTCTTGAGTTCAAGGCCAGCCTGAGATAGAGCAAGTTCTAGGTAAAGAAAACCTTAAGTCTAGACATGGTGATAGTCACTTTTAATCCCAGGAGATAGGCATGCAGATCTCTGAGTTCACGGATGGTTGTTTCATCCCTGGGAACTCTGGGGGAGGGGTCTGGTTGGTTGATATTGTGTTCTTCCTATGGGGTTGCAAACCTCTTCAGCTACTTCAGTCCTTTCTCTAACTCCTTCCACTGGGGACCCCGTTCTCAGTTCAATGGTTGGCTGAGAGCATCTGCCTCTGTAATTTTCTTGGAGAGATCAGGAATTCAAGACCCATACTCAAACATAGTACAAGCTAACCAATTAACCAACATCAAGCTGTATGGAGAGAACCTTGAAATAATCCCACTAAAATCAGGGACTAGACAGGGTTGCCCACTCTCTTCCTACCAATTCAATACAGTACTTGAAGTCCTAGCCAGAGCAATTAGAAAGCAAAAAAGATGTCAAAGGGATACAAATTGGAAAAGAAGAGGCCAAAATATCGCTATTTGCAGATGATATTATAGTATACTTAAATGACCCCAAAAGTTCCACCAGAGAATTCCTAAACCTGATAAACAACTTCGGCAAAGTGGTTATATAAAATTAACTCAAACAAATCAGTAAACTTACTCTACATAAAGGATAAATAGACTGAGAAAGAAATTAGGGAATTGACACCCTTCACAAGAGTCACAAATAATATTAAATATCTTGGGATGATTTCAACTAAGCAAGTGAAAGAAATTGTATGACAAAAAGACCAAGACTCTGAAGAAAGAAAATGAAGATCTCAGAAGATGGAAAGATTTTCCCATGCTCATGGATTGTGGCAAGATTAATATAGTAAAAATGGCCATCTCACCTAAAGCAATCTAGAGATTCAATGCAATCTCCAACAAAATCCCAAGTCAATTCTTCACATTTTAGAAAGAGAGCAAATTGCAAATTCATTTGGAATACAAAAAAAAAGAAAAAAGAAAGAAAAGAAAAAGAAAAAACCCAAGATTATCAAAAACTGTCCTCAACAATAAAAGAACATCTAGTAGAATTACCATCCCTAAACTCAAGCTGCATTACAGAGCAATAGTGATAAAAACTGTATGATATTGGTACAGAGACAGGCAGGTAGATCAATGGAATAGAATGGAAGACCCAGAAATGAACCCACACACCTATGGTCACTTGATCTTTGACAAAGGAGCTAAAACCATTCAGTGGAAAAAGACAGCATTTTCAACAAGTTGTGTTGGTTCAACTTGAGGTAAGCATGTAGATGAATGCAAATCGATACACTCTTATTGCCTTGTACATAGATCAAGTCCAAGTGGATCTTGGACTTCTCCATAAAACCAGATACACTGAAACTAATAGAAGAGAAAGTGGGCACGAGTCTTGAACCTGAACCCATGGGCACAGGGGAATATTTCCAGAACAGAGCACCAATGACTTATGCTCTAAGATCAAGAATGGATAAATGGGACCTCAAAAAATTACAAAGCTTCTGTAAGACAAAGGACAAGGTCAATAGGACAAAATTGCAACCAACAGATTGGGTTTTACCAATCCTACATCTGATAGAGGGCCAATACCCAATGTATACAAAGAACTTAAGAAGTTAGACTCCAGAGAACCAAATAACCCTTTAAAAATGGGCTGCAGAGCCAAACAAAGAATTCTGAACTGAGGAATATCGATTGGCTGAGAAGCACCTAAAGAAATGTTCAACATCCTTAGTCATCAGGGACATGCAAATAAAAACAACCCTGAGATTCCACCTAATACCAATCAGAATGGCTAAGATAAAAAACTCAAGTGACAACAGATGCTGGTGAGGGTGTAGAGAAAGAGAAACACTCCTCCATTGTTGGTGGGATTGCAAACTGGTATAACCACTCCGGAAATCAGTCTGGTGGTTCCTCAGAAAATTGGGCATAGTACTACGTGAGGACTCCTGGGCATATACTCAAAAGGTGCTCCAAAAGATAACAAGGACACATGGTCCACTATGTTCATAACAGCCTTATTTATAAAAAATGTTTTTAATCCATGGCAGACAGTTCAGGAAAACAATCTTCAGCACTGGCCTCTGTCCTGAATTTGGAATTCTCCAGATTTAAGTGAGACTATTTGCTCTATTAGACTAGTATACAATAAGATATCCAAAATAGACTCTAGAAAATGTGCCACTGCTAAAGTATGTATGCTTTTTCTTTTCGTTGTCCTCAAGTGAGCCATGTCAAAAGATTGTTTTAATTAACCAATGCCAAGTAGTATTGTGCTTCTGGGTTCTGCTGAGTTTCCTCTGAGCCATTCCCATTGCTGAGGTGCTCTGAAACTTGTTAGATAAGAAGGGCAGCTGGGAAGCTGGGACTAACAAGGCACACCCATGCACATGCACGCAGGCACAGACACACACATTCTAGGACTTCCTATTTCTTGGTTTCTTTACCCTTTTCATATTCAATTGTGAATGTGGACTTTTCAACCCGATGCTGCCTTTTGTAACTTTGAGAACCAGGGGGTTTCAATTTATGATTTAACTAAATGCAGAGGTTTATAATCTCAAATCAAAACTTTGGTCTGCATTGACACATAGAAACACTGCATGAAAATAATTTTTTGTTTGTTCAAAGGAACATCCATGACTTACCGAAAATTATTGCTTTTAACTACTTGCTCTTTTCTGTCTGTTTGGAAAGATCCTGACCTTTCTGGGACTTGTCTATTATGGGCAGGCCCTGTTTCTTTTAAGGGATTGGGAGTAACAGCTTGTTTTCATGGGAGTTTGCATAAGTGAATGTAGCTCTACAACTGATGGCGGGGCCTCCTCTCCCTAAGGAACTGAGAATGTATTAAGCATTGTTGAAGTATTGTTAAATCACTGTTGATGTTGAGTTTAAATTCTGAGCACCCCATGCCCAATTTGCCATAAACAAACAGAGACATTGAGCACTTGGCGATTTGTCTCCTTCAGAAACAGCTATCAGAATCTCTTTTGCTGCCAAGTTTGAAAGAATCTTTGGCCTTACAGCCAGTAGTAGGACAAGCCTTATGCCAGGACCAGCCACCATGAACACAGCATGGACACCTCCATACATGTGTGCCCAGACTGAATACCATGGCTGTCAAAGGTGTAGTCTGAGCCAGACCTGTTCAAACAGTTTGTACCAGACATTTCATGCTGTAAATAAGCCTTGAGGAGCTCTAGATGACTGTTTAACCATGTCCACCTTGGCAGAATAGAAGCATGTTCTTTATGAGATACTAATGCTAAGATGCAAGGCTATGGTTGGCCTCGTCAAGTGTCAAAACAAATGACTGTGATTGGTCCAAACACTCCTTTTCAAGCCAGGCAATCTGGCTGCACAGGCTATCTCTCAGAATCATCTGGGAGACACTGCTGGGCTGCCAGTGTTAGCTAAGTAAGGTTGTTAGCTCAGGTTGTCCCCTCTTGCCAACTTTCAGTAATGTGATCTGAGCTGGATCAGCAAGAAACAGTAGAAAGGAGAGATGGTAACAAGAACTCTAAGGCAAGGACAATGACAAATGAAGAGACAACAGGAATGGCACCTGCTATATGGAGAGTCTTGCAGATCAAAGTGAGTCTTGCAGCTTGGGCTGGCTTCAAATTGACAATGGAGGACTCCCGAACAACACAGCATGCATTGGGAGCCTAATATCCCAGGTGAGGGCCTTAGCTTGCCAGCCAACACAGTCTGCTGTCAATCTATTGTAGGAAGGAACAGAAGAGTTCTTAGCCTGGTTGCCTAAACACAGAACAAATTCCCACATGGTAATGACCTCTCTGCCCACAGTAACCACAGGTCTCGGATCACTGATCTGACAATGGGTACCCATGATTAAATGATTCCTGAATGGACCTGGTCAGCAGCCTGGTTTGCCCACTATGGTTGCCAACCCAGTCATTCTGTCAGGATGTGGGAGTGGCCTTACTGGACACTACCAGGGATTAGGGGTCCTCTATCCAAGGCTTGCATGGAACTACAACAGTAGAGGGCGCCACTTGTCACTGATTACCTTTGCCTACAGCCTAGTACTGCTAGGGCAGGGAGCAGGGGAGGGGGTCCCCATTGTCTTTGGAGAGCATCTCCTGAACTACCATGGGGTTCTGTCTTAATGGAGCAAATGAGCCATTTCTCCACCCAGTTCTGTGCACACACATCCCACCGCATCATCTCCCTCATGGTTGATATTCTTTTGACCCTTCAGACTTCATTATCTGGTTCTGTAGTACCCACCACAACTTTCCCACGACCTCCCTCAGCTCATACTGAATGGAATCTACACCAGACGCATGTTCTGAATATGTCAAAACACAAATTACAAAAACTGCCTATGTTGTAGCCAAAAAGAAAAGTAAAAGAAAAAAGAAGAAAAGAAGGCAAAAGAAAAAAAAAACTTGACTGTATCTCAGAAATTTCCCTCATGTCTTACCATTATGTTTTTAATAAGGTTGTTCTGCACTGAATTTGGCTTCAGGCCACAGATACTCTCGGGAAGGGGCTCCTTCGTTGCTGTTATATATGACACTATTGGTGCTACCGTGTTAATAGCAAATGCAGTTTATGTGCTGGATGTTGAGTAAACAGCAAGTCAAATAATGTTTCCAAAATGAGTGTTTTTGGCAGGCGCCTGGCCTGGCCATCATTACTAGGGGAGGAAACCCTTTCTCTGAATAGTTGTTCTGCTTTTTATGAGAGTCTCCTTATTTTAGCTTTTTTTTTTTCGGTATGTGTTGAAGTAGCCTTCTCTGAGACACTGAGTGGAAACTTTGGCTCGTAAAGAATAGGACTTTTTTCCTTCACTTGTTAGATATGTTTATGAAGTAGAAATTATTTGTTGGGCTGCTAGCTCTCATTCCATATAACATATAACTGTGTTAATTTGAGTCATGGACTTAAATAGCACTTGGATGAGTGCCCAGGTGTGAAGAATCCTTCAGGATTAAGGGTGTATGATACTGAATTCACAATAAACTTTGTCAGCTAAAAGGGGCTTTTAATTCCTTGGAACACATTCCTAAGTCTGATTAGTAACTATTTCATTTTGTTGATAAACATTTTAACAGATTCAGAAGTTATGCTTGAAAAACAACTCCCAAATTTAGCACTCTTTATCTTAACGCTGATTGGATATATTTTAGATCATCTAGAGCAATAACTTTTACTTCTTCCTAACTTCACGGAATATAAAGTTCCTTCATAGACAAGCCTCTGGAGTGACAGATGTAGTTTTCATGTGAACTCTGTCCTTATCTAAAACTCAGGGACACTAAAATGACAGTGAGGGCAGAATTCATCCCTGTAATGGGGTCATACTAAAGTTCTTAAGGGGTATGATTTTGTCCTCTGATTTACATCACTATTTGCAGTCTATATTCTGCTGAGCAGAAATAAATGTAGTACTTTGACTGTGATTAACTTGTCTTATTTCATGAGCATTTTTTTAACTTGGAGGAAAATTAAAACATCATCCTGGAGAGTTAATTTTGTTAAATCTAACATTGCTTAGTTTCAGGAACTCTCAGGTCTGTGATCTTCTGGTGCCATAGTTTTCAGGGGAAAAATATTATTAGGAGAGAGGAAGAAAGGAAAGTAAAAGTTGGGGTGCTCAGGTGGCACAGAAACAGGTCTAAGTGACGAAAGTTTACTGGTTTGTGTGAAGAGGGTGGGTAGCCTTTCCTGTGGCAGGTTTGACAAAGCTTCTGTAGATAGCAGAGGAGATGGCAGAGTCAGCAGTACACATGGGATGGCAGAGACTGAATAGAATACGGTGAGTTTCCATAGCAACAAGAGTAATGGCGGCTACTACTAGGTTTAGGTAAGGACAGATGTAAGGTTTATGTCATATACCTACAATGCTTCTGGTGCTAACCATTGAATTCCAATTCAGAGACCCCAACACAGAAGCCATCTTGGGTGGTCATCACATTGGCTCTCAAGGAAATCTCTAGTTTGCTATGTAAAGGAATATCATCCTCTCCCCAGAGACATGAAGGATGCCAGCCTGAACTATAGAAAACACTTCTCTACCCACCAATGGTGAAGTCTCTTTAATACTGAGTGTGTTTGGATAGTTGAGAGAGATTTCGGGCATCTAAGAGAGAAAATTAGTAGCAATTGTGTAATAGGAAATCATACAATGAAGAATAGAATAGGGCATACAAGATTGACCATTCTGCCAACCAAGCAGATGTCCATGAAATTCATGTAGGACAGAGTATTCCTCACTTTGACAAGATGGGGAAAGTGGTTTGTTTGCTTATGAGAAAAATTATTACCAATAAAAATCTCAAATTGGACTTAAAACATTCCAGGCAATTATGTTTTGTATTCGGATCTATTTTGAATATTTTGAATCATATTTCAACTTTTGTTAATGCCCAGATAGTTGTATAGGTATCAGTATGGCATGAGTATCGAAGTATTTTGAGAATAGCAATTTGATCATTAAATCCTAGTAGAACCTCAGACTGTAAGTATTCATGTGGTTTCAAGATAAGTTACTGCACTTTTTAAAAGATTTATTTTTACAAAACATTATTGCCTTTAACTCTAAAGATACCTTTTAAAAATTTCAAACCTTTATTCTAATTTTGTCTTAGGTTCTCTAATTACCAGACAGTTATTTTTTGAGTGTTTGAAATTTATTTGTACTCCAGGGTTTTTCTTTAAGCGAGAATTTAATAACTTTTAATTATTTCAGTTAATCATTTTATAACATCCTTTTCCCAGAAACGTTATCTGTAATTACTTCTACTATCAATTTAACTTGTTTCCCCTAAATGTAAGTTGAAAGAATGGAATCTGATACATTAGAGATTGTAATACCCTGCTGCCTGTTGGTTTTCCGTGTCTATTAATGGATGCCAATGATAGGTTTAATTAGTTTGGTCTGGATTTTAATAGTTATATACTCTTCTGTTCACAGTAAATTTATCTCAATCCTTATGTTTTTAACAACCCAGTTGCCCACTTAGATTTCTTTATCTAGAAGAAATAATGTTATGCTTTTAAAAATACATATTTGGAATTGAGTCTTATCCTGTATTCTTTTATTCATTCATTAAACAGATGTCTGCAAGATTTCAGGCACAGAACTTGGGAGGAGGTCAAGACTGAATAAAAAAAATGTGTTATTTCCTAATGAAGCATTGGTTATTGGGAATACCAGCGAACATCACAATGAACAGCTGTCTTCTCACAATGAAGAATGATCTGGTGCTACTGACTGTGCTATGATCTACTCCCTGGGGTACCTCAGAAGATGGCTCCCCAAATATCTTATGAGAGATGGTAATAAACCTGCATCCTCTGTCTTTTCCCGAGTATCTGATAAGATTGAAGCACAAATCTCAGTGGCACATCACTAGACAACTCATTGGCTAAATTTTTTTTCCCCACTAAACAATATTTAAAGCACAGCTTCCAATCAAGCCCCAATTGACTTAATAGTACTGCCATTCATTGTGGTCACTTTCTTTCTCTAATCTGTCACTTGCTAAAACACATTGTCAAACAAACAAACAAACAAACAAACAAACATTTCACCAAATGTTTTCCTAAAGTCAGGATACACAGGATTTCACCTCTCTTAAAGAAAGCAGTTTAGAAATATGTCAAAGGATACAGAATGTATTATCCTGGAAGACTTTTGAAATTATTAGATCACTATCTATACGTCGGCAAATTTTAATTTTTCAAGGATTCCCATTAATTAGTTAAGTTTTTTTCCAATATTAGCTTCTGAAATGACTTCATGCCTTGCCTTTAGATAGAGTTGGTTACTGGGGAGCCTGCACTCTAACGGCAGAGTCTACCATTCAATGACTACAAAAATAATTAATTGAGAAACAACTAATATATTTATAAATGATGTACAGAGGTAGAATCTAGATCTCCAGAGGATATCAGACAAACCTAGTTATAAGAGAAGATAAGGCCAATTGACCATCCAATGAGAAATGCTTTTTTTAAAAAAATTAATCATTCTTGCCATTTACATCTCAAATGATGGTATCTCTCTTCCTGTTTACCCCTCCACAATCCCCCCATTCCATCTTCCTTCTGTCACCTCCCCTTTGCCTCTATGAGGGTGCTCCTACTCCCACCCCACCTCTCCAGCACCCCCCTACACTGGGGCATCAAGTCTCCACAGGACCAAGGTCCTCCCCTCCCATTGATGTCAGTCAAGGCCATCCTCTGCTACATATATATCTGGAGCCATGGATTCCTCCCTATACTCTCCTTGGTTAGTGATCTAGTTCCTGGGACCACTGGGTGAGCCGGCCAGTGGATATTGTTCTTCCTATGGGGTTGCAATCGCCCTCAGCTCTTCCAGTCCTTCCTCCAGCTTCCCCACCAGGGTCCCTGAGAGCTCATTCTGATGGTTCACTGCAAGCATTTGCATCTGCCTTGGTCAGGTGCTGGCAGTACCTCCCAGAGAACAGCCACATCAGGTTGCTGTTAACAAGCACCTGTTGGCAACAGCAACAATGTCGGGTTTGGTGTTTGCAGGCTAGATGGGTCTCCAGTTGGGGCAGTCCCTGGATGGCCCTTCCTTCAGTCTCTGCTCCATTTTTTGTGCCCATCTTTCCTTTGGACAGGAACATTTCTGGGTTAAAACCTTTGAGATGGGTGGGGGGCACCATCCCTCCACTGGGGTGGGGCCTATCTACTGGAGGTGATCTCAACAGGTTCCATAGTTGGGCAGTGATTTTGTGTTTCAGACATAACACATGCTACAAGAATAATTGGCATAGCATGTAGTTTTACGTGTGTTTAGAAAATATCAGGCAGTGGAACCAAAAGTTTGTAGATTGTCAAAATGATTAAAATGCAACCACACTTGTATCATGTCTATGACATTTAGGATAACAGTAGGATAATTCGTCTTCATGCTGCCCGTTGCATCGTATGACTTAGTTTATCAAGATGCAATGTGATATTTCTCAAGCGAAACTTTCATGAGCACTAACAGCTAGTTCAATCACATAGAGATTTGGAAAATGGTAATTTTGTTATTTGTGAAGTCAATTCCTATACTAAAATGTTCACACTTCTGATAAAATGACTTCCTATTGCAAATGAGTACAATAACACGTGCTTATGAAAACTTTATAACAAACTGAAATTTGGAATCAGGGTAGATGTAGAAATGTGATACATGCATGGAAATATTCTTTGACAACCCATAGGAAGGCATGAGTATGTATCTATAATGCACACAACTTCTCTATATGTATTTGTTTTCATGAATAATTTGCTAGGCAAAATAGACTGACAGAATCCTTGATTTATTTCCATTTTATCTACTTAATGTATTTCTCCCATTTTTTTAACCCTCAGTCTGAAGTTCAAACTTATTTGGTCCTCACTATGTAACCCAGGCTGTCTTCAAATCCTTGACAATCTACCTAATACAGCCACCCACCTGTTGGAACTGTGAGCCCCTTCTTTACCTATGTCAGTGCTATAGCAAGTAAATGGCAACCGGGGATTCAGATTGTTTCTGACAAAGTCCTGTGTTGTCACTTTCCATAGTACACATGGCTGGACCTACATAACAAAAGACTATTGAAGTGATGAGGACCTGTGAGTTTTGAACCTGGTTTGAGAAGATAGTGTTACTTCATCTTTATTCTTCCAAAATGAGTTAGTGATGTCATCCAGGAAGCCAGATACCATGCCATAATAATGTTCATAAATCCCCATGGAGATATCTATGTTGTGGGCTAATTCCATCAGCTGGCATTTCATGTGACTACAGTTCTGTAGACATCTCAACTCAGGAGCCTAAGAAACCCCTTCCCAGCAACACTCAAAGAAGACACTTCCAAATGCCTCACACACAAACTGAGAGCTGGTGAGTGTTTTTTACTTCAATTGCAGGGCTTCGGGGTAGTTTGTTATGCAAAAATAATAATTTATATAACTCACCTATCTGTTCAGATTAGAGTCTTTGTGCAGAATTCACCTTATATTTAAATGAATTAGACATGATGAATTAGGATTATATAGAAAAAGGTCAAGTTTACATTTCATGTAGAAAATGTCTCAGGTCAAGCAACAGTCTAACTACTTCAGTCTGTTCCTGAATAACAATATTAATGCCATTTACAAACGTGCCATTATTACTTAAATTTTCATTATGTTTTATGTGAGGTGGATTTAAAGTATAAATACTACTCTGATGTTTAAAAATTTGGCCTGAATATTTATATTATTTTAACCATTATATTATGAATATTTCTATATAGTTTTATAAACAGATACTGAATGCCTTCTTCATTCTTATAGGTCCTTTTTGACTTATAAATTATTTCACCTTTCTTTTTCTTGGGTTAGGCCCAGACCAAGCTCTGTATTATATATTAGAAAAATGGGGATGACATTATTTGTACTATGTCCAGTAGAACATATCAATTGCTTCTGAAATGGCTTATTGTTTTAGAATGGTTCTAGAAACAAAATAAAACATACACATAGGTACCCACATTGCACACCACACACACACACACACACACACACACACACCAGACATACATATGCATACACATATCTATCAACACAGCTTATATTTTATCTCAGTGACAATTATCTGCACTTAAGTCCAAGAAAAAAAAACATTTTTTTGGAAAGTGCCAAGAAACTAACTAAAACCATGAACAATAAATACCATTTTGACCATTTTTTAAAAACAGAAACTATTTTAAAAATCTATAATGAAGGCATTGGTCTCAGTGAAAATAATTTGGTGTGTTCTAAAATGAAACTCTCTTTTGTTTTTTACTTTCGTTTCCTTTGTAGCTGAAGAGCACGTATGAGGATGGACTGGGCTGCTTCACCCAGCATTGCTACCACTGACATCACAAACTTAGTCAGCAGCATGGCAGAGAGCTAAGACATTGCAAATGTCAGTAGTTCTTCCCCCAGGAAATGCACCCCAAGGGCTGATTCCTGAAACATTGCAGCTCACTGTCTGTCTGTCTGTCCATCTGCCCCCCCCTCCTCTGTGTGTGCCTGTGCTGTGTCTATCTCTCTCTTGTGGTGTGTGTGTGTGTGTGTGTGTGTGTGTGTGTGTGTGTATGTGTGTGTCTGTGCCTGTCTTTCTCATGTGTATGTATATATGCATGTGTATGGTGTGTGTGTGTGTGTGCTTGTATGTTGAGTAGAAGCTAATCTATGTTGTGAAATATTCGAGTACAAGTGACTATTATGAATAATGAAACACTAATACAATGATGAGAGGGCTGATGAGACAGCTGTCTGATAAAATGAAGTTTATAAGGCACCAAACTGTGCTAGTCATCTCAATTTTCTGGTGTTAAATTGTTCTGTCTGCTCCAAATAATCTTCCCACAAAAAGCTGATGCACTGTTGTTGACAGGCAATTTATGAAATCTTAACATGAGCTCCATGCCTGTGCTTCTGGGATATGAGCTGCATGTGCAGTGTCAATAACAGCACTGCAGTAAAATTATATTTACAGCAATCCAAGTCATTTTTCCTCTTGTCCTTTTACTCAGATTGTACAGACTGTGTTTAGTCACATGTGACTTGTTATATTTTTGGTTGACAAGACAAACGTAGAATATTGTACAGTTGTGACTTTTTCCTACAATTTTTTGCTTTGTTGCTGTGGGCAGAACTGGATAGGGGAAAGACTTTGAGTATCTTTATCTTCTTCAGCACCAGAGTGGGAGGAACACTCATTCCTGTGAGCAATTTAGCGCCAAATGAGGTAGAACTTGCTCTATTGACTGAACCATATTCATTGAGCCTCAATAATACTTGTGTTATTATATAATATCAATATTATATAATACTAATATAAAATGCATAATGTATTAATATATAATATATAATAAGTGTTATGATATAATGAGCAGGGAGATGGTAGAGGGTTACATGTTTTTTTTTTATAAAGTTTCAAAGTAGTGGAGGACACATACTACAAATACCAATGTTATAGGGAGAAAATTTAGAATGATACATGTATAGGTATCAAGGGAAAAGTAAAATTTGTAAGCTTTAAGATTGAAGCTTACTATTAATAGGTAAAAGGCTATCTCATTTTTGTTTTGTAAAACAATCATTAAATGTATTCTTTGTCAAGTTAATGCCCATACATGAGGCATTCTGATTTGTGTATGGGAATCATAATGTGCTTGTGGCTTCAGGGAAAATAATGTACCAGTAACTTGTACCAGACTTTGTAATGCCAATGCCTTTTATCTGTTGGAGAAGATTATCCAAATCAAGAGGTAATTCGGAATTCTTTCAGTAATACCCTTCAGAATGATTCACAAGCTGCCTGAATAGTAGAATTAATTACCTAGGGAGTTTTTATAATTTAATGTCTGGAACACTCTCAAAACCAGTAGAAAAAATCTCTGGGGGTGAGATCCAGACACCATCATTCCCTACAGTTCCCAGGTTACTTCATTGTGAGGCTTACTTAAAGCCCTCTGGGTTATAGACTCAGAGATTTCCCTCAGTTCTCTACAAGGACCTATAGCTGCGAACTCTACCACTTCCGGAGAAGAAAACCTCCAGCTGTTCGACATTTTCTGTGATCATTTTAGCTACTTTCCTTGTTGCTGTGATAGAATGCACGACAAAAGTGTCTTAAAGAAGCAAGGGTTTGTTTGGGTTCATAGTCTGAGGGTCTAGTACATCACGATGGGACATTAGCATGCACCTAGAGGTGCATGAGGCTGTTCATTGCTTTGTCTGTACTCAGAAAGCTTCAAGGGTCTAAGGTTACCTGGATTCTTTTCTTTTTATTCCTTCTAGGACTGCAGTTTCCGGAGTAGTGTTGTCTACACTTAGGGTGGATCTTTCCAGTTCATTTAACCTAACCTACAAACTTCCTCACAGCCATGCTCAGAAGCTTGTACTTTAGATGATTTTACATCATGTGTAGATGACAGTATCAGCCACCTCAGTCATTATGAGAAGTTCTAAAAAATCATTTTTAAATTAAGTTATAATTACCTACAAAGATGCGTAAGTCTTGAGTGTAATTTCAGTGAATTTTTGGCAAAGCATAGTCCAAGTAACCAGCATTGGCTGAAATACAAGGAGCATTCCTATCAATCCAGAATGTTCCCTAGAGTTTCTATTCATTCTCTGACACACTCCATTGAGATAAAAAAATTCTACTTTTCTCTGCTAAGCCTTTGAGTATTTTGTATAATGTGTTTTTAAAATCATATTTACCTTTTTTCCTCAATTTCTTCAAGATCTCCCCACATGTCACACACCCAAATTTGTGTCCTCTCAAAAAGCAAATGAACAAAGAAAAAAAATCCATCAAATTCAATTTCTCTGCTCCTGTACTGATATATTCTTGTATCCATGGCACTGCACTGGAGAATGTCTGACTCACCAAGGACTTTGCCATTAAAGAAAACCACCAAACCTACTGACCTTCTTGCAGAAGGTGACAATTGTCAACAGCTCCTCAGTTATGTGTGGAACTCAGTGCCTTCCTCCTAGTTTCATGGTGGGATTTGGTTCAGATTGAGCTTGCACAGGTCTTAATAATACTGTCATGCTGCTGTGAGCTCATACATGTACTGTCCTGTATTGTATAAATTACATCATTCTCTTACAGTCATTCACTGCCTTGGCTCTTACACAATTTCTATCTCCTCTTCTGCATTGATCCTTTGGCACTGGAATGAGGGAATGTGATGGAAATGCCCATTAAGGGCTGAACAGTCTACATTCTCTAATTATTTCCAAAATTTTAAATTGTAGGTCTCTGTGTTAATCACCATCTATTGAATACAGAAGCTTCTCTCAGAGGAATAAGAAATGCATTAATCTATGAGTATGATTATAAGTCATCAGGTGTGGGTTTAATACTATGTGCATTTATCAGAAAAATAGTAAGGAGTAGGTTCTCCCTTAGGATCTACGCTCCATCTAGTCACAGGGCTAGGTATGGGTTTTATCCCATTGAGTGGGACTTGAATCCAAAGAGTGTTTGGTTACTCCCATTATGTTTGTGCCATTACTGAACTAGTGGGTATTCCATAGATCTGTTTTGACAGTTTATTAGATTACAAAAATTGCATGCATAATATAGTCTTTTTTCTGAAAAATTTCTGTTCATAAATGATTTTTCTCCATGCAGTTGATAAAACAGATGTTTTTCCCCCACTTTATTCCTAGGTGACCTTCTACTTACGAATATACCACAACGTTTTCCTGTTCCTACATACAGATATTAGTTTTGTGTTCAGTTCTTGTAGATGTACATAAGCTTGAGTGAGCATTCCAGTACAAGTTTGTGTGTTTATATTTTCTTTTCATCTTTGTAAATATTTAAGGATGGATTAAGGTCAGGGTAGCTGAGACATTAAGAAACTACCAATTTCCTCCAGTGATTGTATCATTTTTATATGCTCATCACCATTGAATGAGTGAGCATAGCTGCTTTGAGTTCTTCTAGCCTTCCCTGTTGTAACTTTGTCTTAATTATCCTCTTAGCTGCAGCTACTCTATCAAGGGTGTATTTGGAGTTCACCATGGTTTTATTAGTAGTTCCCTGAAGACTAACAGTGTTGGCATCTGCATGTGTTTGTTTTCTACTACATAATATTTTTAGTGAAATTTTTGTATTTTATTGCTTCCTTTTATAGATGTTTTAAAGAATTTGCAATTATCTTAATATCAGTTATTTGAAGATACAATGTAATTTCTTTTGGGTTAAATTTTGCTTTCCTTTTTTTTTTCATGGTATTGATAAAGAAGAGCCTTTAATTTTGATGAAGAGACTAGCTAATATGTTTTGTGCCATTGTACTCATCGATATTTGTGTATTTTAAAGAAAATATTTCTTTTATCTCCAGGATACAATGTTTTCCCATAAGAATATATGCCTATTATATTATACTTTAAGTCTGATGGCTGCATTAGGTACCCTTCAGAGTTAATTTTGAGAATGGTATTAGGTAAAAATCAACCTTACCTTTTTTTTTTAAATCCATCTGCAGCATTTAGCATTCAGTACTCTAGGGTACATTCTTTGAATGTTCTTGTTCCTCTACTAAATTATGTAGAATAGTTTGGGAAAAATTTACTTATATGTGTGCTCTTATTTTATTGCCATGTTTTTTGTTGGTTTACTCATTTTCTATTCTTATGCCACACTGTGCCAATTTTTTACAAACCTCACAGTAAATATTTAGTGAGATACAATAATTTCTTGTGCTTTGCTATCTTTTAAGATTGTTTAAATAGTTGATATTTAGATGGCTTCACCATAAAAATTTTAGATAAGTTTTTTAATATCTACAATTAATTATATCAACGCATTCTATACATTTTAAAAGAGAATTCACACCATTAGAAATGAGATGATAAAAAACAATGGGAAAGATTAACGATCTGGCTTGGTTGGTAAAATAATTTCTGAACAAGGGAGAGTACTGAGTTCATGTCTTCATCATTAAAGACAAAAGCTCAGTTTAGTGGTATTTATCTGTAATTCCTGTTCTGCGTGGCGTGGAAACAAGTGGATTTCTGGGACTCATTTAGCCAAATAGGTGTACTTCAGGTTCAATGATAGACCCTATCTCAAAAAACAAGGAGATAAAGCAACACTAGAAGACACCACAGGCCCACCCCTGCCTCTCTAAACACACATACACACACACCATAACAGTTTTCATTTTCTACATATTTCAACAGACTAGCGAAAAGATCTTGTCCTAAACAATATAATGCAGCACAAAGACAAATTGTGAAGGGAAACTTGATCAAGTTTTATAAAGATTGGGATTTGTTTGATTTGAAGTATGAGCAAATATTCTAGATTATCACTCCTCTCAACCATTTGAAATTATAATAACAAAATAGAGGAGACACAGACTAAATTAAAGAATTGTCTCAGTTCTGTGGAGTTCCAGCTAAAAATATAAGTGTGTGTGTCACTAGATTTTAAATTCCTTAGAGTCTTTTTACAGGTGAAACCTTTAGTGTGTTGGCTAGGAAGAAGAAATAAAAGAAAGCTTGGGTTTCCTGGCAGCAGATTGAGTACTCTCTTCTTTGTCATCCTTGAAACACATCAAGGTATTTTCAGTCTTGGTTTGCTGTGAGCCAGTGTTTGGTATACTGTAAAAGTAACCTGACATACCATACTATTTGACAAAAATATTTAAAATCCATAATAAGAAAAATATCAGGGTACTGGAATAAACACAGGCACACACAGACAAAAATAGCATAGAGATATTGTCTATCCATTCAAATGTAAATAATTTATTTTTGGCAAAAACATGAAATGTTTTCAATGGACAAAATTGGGACAACTGGATATCTACGGACAAAAGACTAAAATTAGACATTAAATTTTCTCATGTAATGAAAAAAGTCCAGAAAAAATGTTAAAGACTTAGATGCAGCACCATAAAATATCTAGAAAGTAACTGAGAATAGCTCCATGGCACTGGTTTGGATAAAGATTTTTTTATATGAACTGAGGTACAAGCAACAAGATGTAAAAATTATACATCAAAATAAAAAGCTTCTACACCATCAATACAATACAAAAAACTGAGCAGAATTATAATCTATGCAACAGAGGAAATATGCATTCAAAACGTGCATTTATGAAGTATTAATATATAACATATATAAGAAACTCAAACATTTCAAGAACAAGAAAACAAATATTCTGATTTTAAAATGGACAAAAGATTTGAATGAACATTGCTTTTATTTTCTTGAAAATAAAATGTCTCGTACAATACATTCTGACCATAGTTTACCACCCATAGTTACCACCCCACCTGTCCATCTCCAAGCTTTTGTTCTCTCTCCTTTTTGGAAACAAAAGGACAAAATGAAAACTAGAATAAAAAGAAAAATTACAAGAAATGCATGCAGAGAGTGCACATGCATGCACATAAACACACACACAAACACACACACACACACACACACACACACACACACACACCATAAAAACACAAAATCAAAGACCATAATATACAGTGTTATTCAATCAATAAGGTTGAAGAAATGTCCAAATAATACATGAAACAACAACAGCAGCAGCAGCAGCAACAGCAGCAGCAGCAGCAGCAGCAACAACAACAACAACAACAACAACAACAAATTTCCCTAGATAGTGTTGTGTTTATTTTGTGTTGACCATCTACAGCTGGGCATGAGACTTTCCTTAGGTATGTTTTGTATGTCCAGTGAGATTCCTTCAGAGAAAACTATTTTTTTCTTTTCAAGTGGCTATGGGTTAAAGATAGCTTTTTAGTCAGGATGGGAGCTCATGCATGTCCACTTCTCTTCTCAGCTCTGAGACCCCATCTGACTTAAACCCATGCAGGCCTCTACATACTGCCACAATCTCTGTGAAGTTCCTATGTTGCATTAGTCCTGTTGGGTTTGGAAAACATTGTCTTCTTGATGTCATCTATCCCCTCTGGCTATTATAATTTTTCTGTTTCTTCTGCATGGGGTTGATGAAGACATCATATTAAGGACTGAGCATTCCAATGTCTGTTCATTGTCCAGTTGTGGGTCTCTGTGTTAGTTTTTATCCAATGGAGGAGGGAGTTTGTCTGATGATGGCCAACTGAGACACATAACTATAGCTATAGCAGGGTGTTGTTAAGGGTTTGTTTACTTCTTTGTTTCTTTAGCAGAATCGTAATATTTGGATTTTCCCTCAACCACTGGCCTATGTATTTTTAGGTTCTGGGCTACCAGAGTACAAAAGAATACAGGGATGATTAGATACATATATAAAGAAGAAGGAAAAAGCTCAATATCACCCATCATCATAGAATGCAAATTAAGACTACAATGAGATATGATATCTCATCCATGATATAATGACTATTATCAAATGGCAGGAGGTAGGAGGAGGTAATTTGGAGAGAATCTGTATAGCTATTGTAGATAATAACAGTATGGCAGCCTCTCAACACATGAAAAGTGATCTGGTTATCTTCCTGCTGACTGTTTATCTAACAGAAATAAAATCAAAATTGTTTTAAAAATGTTTCCTTATAGCTGTATTCATAACATCATTCTGTATAATAGTCAAGATATAGAATAAATATAGAGTTTTTGCCAATGGATAAATAGAAGAAACAAACAAGGTAAATATACAAAATAGACCACTGTTTGGAGTAACAAGAATGAAACCTGACATTTTCGACAATACAGATGAACAAAAGGTTCACAAGAGCAACAAACTTGGAACAGAGTGCCCAATACCATGTGACCTTAAGTATAGAAGCTGATCATTAGGGTTTAGAGAAGTACAGTCTTGGGGTGCTGGTTATTAGAGAATGGCAGCTACCCAGTTACCCAAAGTATTCCAATTAACAAAGCAATAGATTTTCAAAGACCTGTTGTACACACAAGGGTTATGGGCATAGACAGAGTTTTGAAAATTGCTGTGGACATAGGAATTGCTTTCCCTGGAACATAATAAGCAGCTGGAGATATGGCTCCGCAGTTGGGTGTTAACATGATCCATTATTTTTCTTTCTATTTCCCATATGGTGGTTCACAAATACCCTTGACTCAAGTTCCAGAGGATCTGACATCCTTTGCTTGCCTTCTCGGACTCCTGGACAAATGTGATACATGTAAACTTCCAAAGGCTTGCATCCATATGAGTAAATTAAGCACATATAAATAATTAAAAATGAGAATGTGAGGTGATACATATACAAACTAGTTGTTGTTCTACAATGTATACTTATGTCAAAATAACTATATGTGAGTATGTATACACACATATATGTAGATACGCATGTATACATAAAACTTTTGTCTGTTTAAAAATAAATAGAAGTAAACAAAAAAATCATTTTAGCCAGAGGCAAAATGGATAAAATTTCTGGATTCATTGATTGGCTATAGTATTAGATTGTTCCTTTTTATCACTAACTTCTATTAATAAGTATGCTTTTATTATTTATTTATTTATTTATTTATTTATTTATTTATTTATTTATCAATGGCAACAAATATCCTTTAATGAAACAAAAGAATGCAGGGAATAATTCTCACCATGCTAGAGTACATAAGTAAGGGCCAGTCTTTTAAACTGACTTTGTAATTAAGGCTATTTGAGAGGGGGCTGTAGTTTTTTATTTTGATATCAGATAATGGCATGTCTTTTCCAATGAAACACATTTGGTGTACGTACCCTTTTTATCTTCCAGTAATCTGTAGTAAATGTCTGGGTTACTTGAACAATATAACAAAAGCAAACATAAAAAGAACAGTTTATAAATGTAATATGTACGTTCAATGCTTCAAATGTGGCTTATAATAAAAAATAATCTGAAGTAAAAGATGTACATTCTCAAAGTTAATACCTCAGAATCTCTGTTGTCCATGTGGCTGCTTTAAGGATAAAGTATTGTTTCTTGTTAGAAACATAGAAAAACATAGAAAATTTAATAGGAATTAGACAATCATATTTTCTACTATTGATGTAGGTGTTTGTTACCAGTTAGTATTAATTCGTATTTAAGAATTAGAAGTATTAAGAATTGGAACTGGAAAGATGGCTCAATGGTTTAGAGTCCTTGTTCTTGCATAGGACCCAGGTTTAATTTGCAGCACCCATGTAGTGATTCAAACCCATTTATAACTCCAGTTTCATGGGATATGATATCTTCCTCTGCCCTTTACTGGCACCAGACACCTTATATGATGCACATGTTTATATGCTGGCTGAATACTCATGCATTTAAAATAAAATAAATGTATCTACAAAGAAGAATTATAAAAGAATGAGAAGTATACCAACAACTTAAGTCGTGCAGAAGATTTTATCATATTCTTTCTTTACTTGCCTGGTATGCTCAAAGAAAATAAATTTGTCAGATTTCACCTGTGTATAATTACATTTCATTTTAAGAGTTATACAATATCCAGTATAGTCAACTACTTTTATGATCTTTGTCAAAGATGACTATTATGTTGTCTAGCAGTGTGTGTATATTGAGAGGATGATTGTGCCCTAATGATTACCAAGAAAAAATCTTGCTGGTATCATAAAACATATACTTATGTGATAGGTTTTATAAAATATAAAAAAAACCAAAAAACAAAAAACTACAAACAGACTAGACTCCAATAAAGCCCAAAGTGGGCATAAAAGAAATTCTAGCTTTCAGGAGTTCAAGTGTACAGTTCAAGTAAGCATTCCTCTTTCTCATAAACATTGAAATATTACAGCCAATATTTTGTGTTCTGGGACTTTCTGCATGTCAGATTTTCAAGAATAGTGAGTTTTCCATGATTATTGGCATATAATCCAGCAAGAATAAGCATGGAAGAATTTTCTTAAATAGCAACATCAAAAATAACATTGTGACTAGGTTAAGAAGTTGTAGTGGAGTGGGAAGTACCATCATGTGGTCATGTCCTCATTAAAAGACAGGATTCAGTAACTGTATGTTACACCACCTTATATAGGCGTTGAATATAGGGAGTGTTTTAATTTGGATTCTGTTAGATTTGTGTGTGTGTGTGTGTGTGTGTGTGTGTGTGTGTGTGTGTGCATGTGTGCTTAAGTGGGTACACATGCGACACCCGCGGATCCCGGCCCGCAGCAGTTCTCTGCTCCCAGACCCCGTGAGAGAGAGACCCAACCACCAGGTCAGGTGGGCACTCCTGAGGCTGCAGAGCGGAAGAGACCACCAACACTGAACACTGCTCACCCCTGCCCACATCCCTGGCCCAAGAGGAAACTGTATAAGGCCTCTGGGCTCCCGTGGGGGAGGGCCCAGGAGCAGCAGGACCCCTGCCTGAGACACCGCCAGAACCTGAAGGAAACAGACGGGATAAACAGTTCTCTGCACCCAAATCCCGTGGGAGGGAGAGCTAAACCTTCAGAGAGGCAGACAAGCCTGGGAAACCAGAAAAGACTGCTCTCTGCACACACATCTCGGACACCAGAGGAAAAAGCCAAAGACCATCTGGAACCCTGGTGCACTGAAGCTCCCGGAAGGGGCGGCACAGGTCTTCCTGGTTGCTGCCGCTGCAGAGAGCCCGTGGGCAGCCCTCCACGAGCGAACTTGAGCCTCGGGACCACAGGTAAGACCAACTTTTCTGCTGCAAGAAAGCTGCCTGGTGAACTCAAGACACAGGCCCACAGGAACAGCTGAAGACCTGTAGAGAGGAAAAACTACACGCCCGAAAGCAGAACACTCTGTCCCCATAACTGACTGAAAGAGAGGAAAACAGGTCTACAGCACTCCTGACACACAGGCTTATAGGACAGTCTAGCCACTGTCAGAAATAGCAGAACAAAGTAACACTAGAGATAATCTGATGGCGAGAGGCAAGCGCAGGAACCCAAGCAACAGAAACCAAGACTACATGGCACCATTGGAGCCCAATTCTCCCATCAAAACAAACATGGAATATCCAAACACACCAGAAAAGCAAGATCTTGTTTCAAAATCATTTTTGATCATGATGCTGGAGGACTTCAAGAAAGACGTGAAGAACTCCCTTAGAGAACAAGTAGAAGCCTACAGAGAGGAATCGCAAAAATGCCTGAAAGAATTCCAGGAAAACATAAATAAATAAGTAGAAGCCCATAGAGAGGAGACACAAAAATCCCTGAAAGAATCCCAGGAAAACATAAATAAACAAGTAGAAGCCCATAGAGAGGAGACACAAAAATCCCTGAAAGAATTCCAGGAAAACACAATCAAACAGTTGAAGGAATTAAAAATGGAAATAGAAGCAATCAAGAAAGATCACATGGAAACAACCCGGGATATAGAAAACCAAAAGAAGAGACAAGGAGCTGTAGATACAAGCTTCACCAACAGAATACAAGAGATGGAAGAGAGAATCTCAGGAGCAGAAGATTCCATAGAAATCATTGACTCAACTGTCAAAGATAATGTAAAGCGGAAAAAGCTACTGGTCCAAAACATACAGGAAATCCAGGACTCAATGAGAAGATCAAACCTAAGGATAATATGTATAGAAGAGAGTGAAGACTCCCAGCTCAAAGGACCAGTAAATATCTTCAACAAAATCATAGAAGAAAACTTCCCTAACCTAAAAAAAGAGATACCCATAGACATACAGGAAGCCTACAGAACTCCAAATGGATTGGACCAGAAAAGAAACACCTCCTGTCACATAATTGTCAAAACACCAAACGCACAAAATAAAGAAAGAATATTAAAAGCAGTAAGGGAAAAAGGTCAAGTAACATATAAAGGCAGACCTATCAGAATCACACCAGACTTCTCGCCAGAAACTATGAAGGCCAGAAGATCCTGGACTGATGTTATACAGACCCTAAGAGAACACAAATGCCAGCCCAGGTTACTGTATCCTGCAAAACTCTCAATTAACATTGATGGAGAAACCAAGATATTCCATGACAAAACCAAATTTACACAATATCTTTCTACAAATCCAGCCCTACAAAGGATAATAAATGGTAAAGCCCAACATAAGGAGGCAAGCTATACCCTAGAAGAAGCAAGAAACTAATCGTCTTGGCAACAAAACAAAGAGAATGAAAGCACACAAACATAACCTCACATCCAAATATGAATATAAAGGGAAGCAATAATCACTATTCCTTAATATCTCTCAATATCAATGGCCTCAACTCCCCAATAAAAAGACATAGATTAACAAACTGGATATGAAACGAGGACCCTGCATTCTGCTGCCTACAGGAAACACACCTCAGAGACAAAGATAGACACTACCTCAGAGTGAAAGGCTGGAAAACAACTTTCCAAGCAAATGGTCAGAAGAAGCAAGCTGGAGTAGCCATTCTAATATCAAATAAAATCAATTTCCAACTAAAAGTCATCAAAAAAGATAACGAAGGACACTTCATATTCATCAAAGGAAAAATCCACCAAGATGAACTCTCAATCCTAAATATCTATGCCCCAAACACAAGGGCACCTACATACGTAAAAGGAACCTTACTAAAGCTCAAAACACACATTGCACCTCACACAATAATAGTGGGAGATTTCAACACCCCACTCTCATCAATGGACAGATCATGGAAACAGAAATTAAACAGTGATGTCGACAGACTAAGAGAAGTCATGAGCCAAATGGACTTAACGGATATTTATAGAACATTCTATCCTAAAGCAAAAGGATATACCTTCTTCTCAGCTCCTCATGGTACTTTCTCCAAAATTGACCATATAATTGGTCAAAAAACGGGCCTCAACAGGTACAGAAAGATAGAAATAATCCCATGCGTGCTATCGGACCACCACGGCCTAAAACTGGTCTTCAATAACAATAAGGGAAGAATGCCCACATATATGTGGAAATTGAACAATGCTTTACTCAATGATAACCTGGTCAAGGAAGAAATAAAGAAAGAAATTAAAGACTTTTTAGAATTTAATGAAAATGAAGGTACAACATACCCAAACTTATGGGACACAATGAAAGCTGTGCTAAGAGGAAAACTCATAGCGCTGAGTGCCTGCAAAAAGAAACAGGAAAGAGCATATGTCAACAGCTTGACAGCACACCTAAAAGCTCTAGAACAAAAAGAAGCAAATACACCCAGGAGGAGTAGAAGGCAGGAAATAATCAAACTCAGAGCTGAAATCAACCAAGTAGAAACAAAAAGGACCATAGAAAGAATCAACAGAACCAAAAGTTGGTTCTTTGAGAAAATCAACGAGATAGATAAACCCTTAGCCAGACTAACGAGAGGACACAGAGAGTGCAACCAAATTAACAAAATCAGAAATGAAAAGGGAGACATAACTACAGATTCAGAGGAAATTCAAAAAATCATCAGATCTTACTATAATTACCTATATTCAACCAAACTTGAAAATCTTCAGGAAATGGACAATTTCCTAGACAGGTACCAGGTATCGAAGTTAAATCAGGAACAGATAAACCAGTTAAACAACCCCATAACTCCTAAGGAAATAGAAGCAGTCATTAAAGGTCTCCCAACCAAAAAGAGCCCAGGTCCAGACGGGTTTAGTGCAGAATTCTATCAAACCTTCATAGAAGACCTCATACCAATATTATCCAAACTATTCCACAAAATTGAAACAGATGGAGACCTACCGAATTCCTTCTACGAAGCCACAATTACTCTTATACCTAAACCACACAAAGACACAACAAAGAAAGAGAACTTCAGACCAATTTCCCTTATGAATATCGACGCAAAAATACTCAATAAAATTCTGGCAAACCGAATTCAAGAGCACATCAAAACAATCATCCACCATGATCAAGTAGGCTTCATCCCAGGCATGCAGGGATGGTTTAATATACGGAAAACCATCAACGTGATCCATTATATAAACAAACTGAAAGAACAGAACCACATGATCATTTCATTAGATGCTGAGAAAGCATTTGACAAAATTCAACACCCCTTCATGATAAAAGTCCTGGAAAGAATAGGAATTCAAGGCCCATACCTAAACATAGTAAAAGCCATATACAGCAAACCAGTTGCTAACATTAAACTAAATGGAGAGAAACTTGAAGCAATCCCACTAAAATCAGGGACTAGACAAGGCTGCCCACTCTCTCCCTACTTATTCAATATAGTTCTTGAAGTTCTAGCCAGAGCAATCAGACAACAAAAGGAGATCAAGGGGATACAGATCGGAAAAGAAGAGGTCAAAATATCACTATTTGCAGATAACATGATAGTATATTTAAGTGATCCCAAAAGTTCCACCAGGGAACTACTAAAGCTGATAAACAACTTCAGCAAATTGGCTGGGTACAAAATTAACTCAAATAAATCAGTTGCCTCCCTCTATACAAAAGAGAAACAAGCCGAGAAAGAAATTAGGGAAACGACACCCTTCATAATAGACCCAAATAATATAAAGTACCTCGGTGTGACTTTAACCAAGCAAGTAAAAGATCTGTACAATAAGAACTTCAAGACACTGAGGAAAGAAATTGAAGAAGACCTCAGAAGATGGAAAGATCTCCCATGCTCATGGATTGGCAGGATTAATATAGTAAAAATGGCCATTTTACCAAAAGCAATCTACAGATTCAATGCAATCCCCATCAAAATACCAATCCAATTCTTCAAAGAGTTAGACAGAACAATTTGCAAATTCATCTGGAATAACAAAAAACCCAGGATAGCTAAAGCTATCCTCAACAATAAAAGGACTTCAGGGGGAATCACTATCCCTGAACTCAAGCAGTATTACAGAGCAATAGTGATAAAAACTGCATGGTATTGGTACAGAGACAGACAGATAGACCAATGGAATAGAATTGAAGACCCAGAAATGAACCCACACACCTATGGTCACTTGATTTTTGACAAAGGAGCCAAAACCATCCAATGGAAAAAAGATAGCATTTTCAGCAAATGGTGCTGGTTCAACTGGAGGGCAACATGTAGAAGAATGCAGATCGATCCATGCTTATCACCCTGTACAAAGCTTAAGTCCAAGTGGATCAAGGACCTCCACATCAAACCAGACACACTCAAACTAATAGAAGAAAAACTAGGGAAGCATCTGGAACACATGGGCACTGGAAAAAATTTCCTGAACAAAACACCAATGGCTTATGCTCTAAGATCAAGAATCGACAAATGGGATCTCATAAAACTGCAAAGCTTCTGTAAGGCAAAGGACACTGTGGTTAGGACAAAACGGCAACCAACAGATTGGGAAAAGATCTTTACCAATCCTACATCAGATAGAGGCCTTATATCCAAAATATACAAAGAACTCAAGAAGTTAGACCGCAGGGAAACAAATAACCCTATTAAAAAATGGGGTTCAGAGCTAAACAAAGAATTCACAGCTGAGGAATGCCGAATGGCTGAGAAACACCTAAAGAAATGTTCAACATCTTTAGTCATAAGGGAAATGCAAATCAAAACAACCCTGAGATTTCACCTCACACCAGTGAGAATGGCTAAGATCAAAAACTCAGGTGACAGCAGATGCTGGCGAGGATGTGGAGAAAGAGGAACACTCCTCCATTGTTGGTGGGATTGCAGACTGGTAAAACCATTCTGGAAATCAGTCTGGAGGTTCCTCAGAAAATTGGACATTGAACTGCCTGAGGATCCAGCTATACCTCTCTTGGGCATATACCCAAAAGATGCCTCAACATATAAAAGATACACGTGCTCCACTATGTTCATTGCAGCCTTATTTATAATAGCCAGAAACTGGAAAGAACCCAGATGCCCTTCAACAGAGGAATGGATACAGAAAATGTGGTACATCTACACAATGGAATATTACTCAGCTATCAAAAACAACGAGTTTATGAAATTCGTAGGCAAATGGTTGGAACTGGAAAATATCATCCTGAGTGAGCTAACCCAATCACAGAAAGACATACATGGTAGGCACTCATTGATAAGTGGCTATTAGCCCAAATGCTTGAATTACCCTAGATCCCTAGAACAAATGAAACTCAAGACGGATGATCAAAATGTGAATGCTTCACTCCTTCTTTAAATGAGGAAAAAGATTACCCTTGGCAGGGAAGGGAGAGGCAAAGATTAAAACAGAGACTGAAGGAACACCCATTCAGAGCCTGCCCCACATGTGGCCCATACATATACAGCCAACCAATTAGACAAGATGGATGAAGCAAAGAAGTGCAGACCGACAGGAGCCGGATGTAGATCGCTCCTGAGAGACACAGCCAGAATGCAGCAAATACAGAGGCGAATGCCAGCAGCAAACCACTGAACTGAGATCGGGACCCCCATTGAAGGAATCAGAGAAAGAACTGGAAGAGCTTGAAGGGGCTCGAGACCCCAAAAGTACAACAATGTCAAGCAACCAGAGCTTCCAGGGACTAAGCCACTACCTAAATACTATACATGGACTGACCCTGGACTCTGACCCCATAGGTAGCAATGAATATCCTAGTAAGAGCACCAGTGGAAGGGGAAGCCCTGGGTCCTGCTAAGACTGAACCCCCAGTGATCTAGATTGTTGGGGGGAGGGCGGCAATGGGGGGAGGGTTGGGAGGGGAACACCCATAAGGAAGGGGAGGGGGGACGGGCATGTTTGCCTGGAAACCGGGAAAGGGAATAACACTTGAAATGTATATAAGAAATACTCAAGTTAATAAAAAAATAAATGTTTAATAAAATACATAATGTTAAAAAAAAGTGGGTACACATTCACATGTACAGAGCTGTGCAGGCATGTAGGCAGTCAGAGGACAAATTGTGGATTTTGGTTGACTCTTTTTCTACCACATGAGTCTTAGGGGATCACACTTCAGTTGTGAGGCTTTGTGGTAGACGCTCTTATACACTGTGCCATCTTATAGGTCCTAGATGAGTGTATTAGCCTTCCTAGGTGAAGATATTTTTATTTAAGCAAAATCAACAAGCATTAATTGAATAAATTTATGTCAGTAATTAAAAAATCAATTTCTCATATGATATAATTTATTATTATTGAAGTAAATTCTACTGATAATGTTATTATCATTTGGACCTTTCTGGAAATGTGAGGCAAGGTAGAGAGACCTTGTGAGTGATCCTTGAATCAAAATATGAATTTCAACAAGATCCTTATGTGGTTTATATGCACCAAAGTTTGATAACCAGATCTTTCACTCCAATTTGCACTGGAAGAAGTAGTTAAGGTTTCCACTCAGTTCTTCTGTTTTATGTAATTGTAACATATGTTTGCAAGATGTAATTGTTGTCTTACAGGCTTACTGCTGAATAAAGTCACCTTTTCTATTTATTTCTGAATTCTGGCTGGCTGATTGAACACAGCTGTCCTGGCTCAAAACTCCTCTCCAAGCTGACTGATGCAAACGGGCTTCTTTCAGCCTCTAACTGAATTGTTCTCGTTGGTCTCAAACTGACACTGGCAATCTGTTCTAAATTTCTGGATCATTCTCATTCTCTGGGTCATTTTGTCTTTATAAAAACCTGCAAAAAATCTCTCTCTCTCTCTCTCTCTCTCTCTCTCTCTCTCTCTCTCTCTCTCTCTCTCTCTCTCTCTCTGCCTTGTCACTGTTCTTTCTTGTTTGTTCTCAAGAGAGTTGGGCCCTACCTAGGGGTGTTTCCCTTCCCCCTCACTGAGTCTTTCAGCCTGTTATGGTAAGAAGTTGATTACACCATTGCCAGCTGCTCTCAGGCCCTGATTTGGGGCCAGGACTTTCCATGATGCCCTTCCCCTTCACTGAGTTTTTCAGCTTGTTGTGGTAAGAAGTTGTTTATGCCTTTGGCAGCTGCTCTCCGGCCCTGCTTTGGGGCTGGGATGATTTTTCCTGTTTTCCTGGTTGGGGATTTTCCACCTGCTCTAGTACTTTTCCACTGCTTTTGCTTCTTGTATATAAGGAGATCTTAGAAAGACCCAGATGGCATTCTCTTAAGATGAATGACCCAAGTATGTGCTTCTTCTTAAATCTTGCAGGCCTATGCCGGGTTCTCAGTGTCGGGATGACAGTCGTCATATATTCTATCTCTGACTCATTCTGTCAAATCTTTCTCTTATTTGTCACTTTGCTCTTCTAGCAGATGTCACTTTCAAACATAGCTGCTTCCTTCTACAAATTAGCCTTACCTACATTGTTTGCAATAAAAGGTAAGGTTGGGTTTGCCAAGTGACACACAGAACACACACTGTGTAATCAGCACACAAGTAATCAGCAGGTGCTGCTCTTTTCTGAAATGAGGTCCATCCATCTTGCCTGGGTTTCAGTCTGTGTCCTTCATTCTGATTGGCAATCTAGATCTGTAAGTAGACATGCATGTAGAAAAAGAATTATGTGGGAAGAGGAAGGGAAGCAGAGATAGTAGTGAAAGGATACCAGAAAAGGTCATGGTTAAATATAAAATTGCTATATATATATATATATATATATATATATATATATATATATACACACTTGAAATATCTCAATGAAGCCAATTATTTTGTACAATTAATATATGCTAATTAAATGTTAAACAGCACAAAAAGAATGTCATTCAAGTAGTCCAGTTTATTTTCAATGTTAAGGAGCACTAAAGAAACATTATGGATCTTTATCTTGTATGAGTATTTACAAGGTTTGCACTCTGGACTTTTTCTCCTGACTCACCTGCAATTTCTCCATGAGCTTCATGGTGCTCTTTCACAATCAATAGTGGTGTGCCTCCATGCCAGCCTTCCATTAGTTAACTGGCTCACTTGCTGTTATCACTCCCATAACTCCTTAAGTCAGAGCAATACTGTTTCTGTTTATGCACATGTATGTGTTTGTGCTTGTGTGTGTGCATGTGTGTGTGTGTGTGTGTGTGTGTGTGTGTGTGTGTATGCCTGTGAGAGTACATGTAGAGCTCAGCGATTAACATCAGCCATCTTCTATTACTATTTTTTGAGATAAAGCTGTTCTCTCCATGAACCTAGAGTTCATGGATTAAGTCAGAATGCTTGACCATTGAGCCCTTGGCTATGAATCCAGTGCTGGATTCACATGCCTCCTTGAGTGTTGGGAGTCTGAATTTTGGTCCTAATTCTTACTCAAAAAGCACTTTATTCACTTAACCATTTCCTTAGCCACTAGGCCTGCTTTTTCATTTCTGTAACTCTGTATGCAAGGTGCTATTTATTTAGCTTTGGGAAGAGCACTTTGCCAATGCAGATGAAGAGAACCTTCTGCTTGTGCAGCTCTGCCTGCTTGTTGGCTCAGATACTCTGCTCATAATGTTTGTGTGCAGCAGACTAGAGCTTGGAAAACCAAAGCATGAGCAACTGATAAATACAGGTGACAAGTGGTACCAGAGTGTGGAGAGTTGTTCTGATCTTTAGGGATGGCAATTCTGTGTAGCTCCACATGAACATGGTTCTTGTATATCCATGACATGGCTCCTTCATATCTGGGATACGATAATGAAGACCGTTATCTAGTAAACCTTTTGAAGTAAGAAAAAGCAATATGTCTGGCATCAGAAGAAATATTCCCCTAGTTCTTCATAGATAGCTCAGTGTTTAAGGTCCTTGCTGTGCAATCATAAAGATGACAGTTAAGATTTCAACATCCATGTAATAAGCTGGATATCTCAAGAACGTCTGTAATCTAGCTCTGTGGGATCCCAAGCCCTCTTCTTGCCTGCACAGGCAAAGATCTATAAGCATGCACAGGTGAACACACATTAATGCAAGCAGGGTACACACACATAGGTAAATTAATTAATATTTTTAAAAAGAAATATTGTATTTGTTACATTTGTCTTATGGGAAATATTTACCAGTTTTGTATTAAAAAGGATCGGCAACCTATGTAAATACTGTATTTACAATATCGAATTACATTAGTATATTTGTTCTTATGGAAATAACATGGTAAAATATATATTATCTTAATTTTGTAACTTGAATTTGACACTTTTCATTGATTTATATGTTCTCAAGTCAAATTGGCATTATTTCAAGAATAAGAGACTAAATCTATTCTACATGAATATTTCAGCCTGGGTTGTCATATACAAAGTGGATGGTCCAAAAGACCCATTGTGTTTATTTTTTACTTAATCTATATGGTCACACACACCACTGGCTAATAGTAAAGTAAGACATTAAACTTAGTCTGGATTGCCAATGTAATCATATTATTTTTACTTGAAATGTAAAGCCAAAGTCCTAAGTATTTAAACTTAGAGCATAAAACAGTAGTAGGCTTATGCTCCAAATTTATTAGAATTCCTCAACTAGCTAAGGACCTGAACTTCTCTGCCAAAACAATCAAGGAAACACAGTCATAGTAAATACATGGATTTTCAGGCCTCAGAAACAATTTACCATTTCCTAGTATACCAAGTATTCAAGAACCTGTGAAATTTTAGTATTAGTTATTTTAAAAAAATCAAAAGTACTGGAGTTATTGAATCTTGACATAGTCTCTGGGTAGCAAATATGTTAAATGAGACTCCCAAGAGAGGCTGAGTCTGGGATTAGAGTAGAGCCTGTGTGGTGTCTCCTAGGAGCTACAATCACAATAACACAGCTTTGCTACGACACCATCCTGACACACCAGCAGCTATGTCTGAGAACATAGTGTAACTGTCAAAAGCAAAGTGAGCTCTTTCTAATGGAAGAGAGGCCAGCTACAGTGCTATTTATTAGCAGTAAACAAACACTATCCATTCTGGAATAAATTCTATTACCATCTACTGAACATTTTGAAAATATTTTTCTTATACATTTGGTGTCATAGTTGTTTTACAGAAAGCAACTTTCCTGTTGTATGCAGCTCAGCTTCCAAGAAGGTGAAACCTTTACTTTCTCTCTCAAACAAACAAATTGTAGAGTGTTATTTGAGCCTTTGGCTAATAATCTCTGAGAATTGATAGTGAGATTTATTTTTAACAAAGTGAGTCATTTAATTTCAAAATGCTTTGACATAATATTTTATGAATATCTGAGAAATGACAAACCAAATGATTTCAGAGTCCATCTCTACTACATAGCTATTTGGAATTTTTTCTTTTATTAAATGAAGCTCGCTAAAAGAAATGGTCCAAAGGCCATTCGACTAAGAGATTGCCCTGATTTTCTCCTGAGTATAGGAAATGAGGAGCAAGCAAATTCTGTACAGACCTGAACTCACATTTAAAACATTCAAGTTTAATAAAAGTTCAGGTATTTTGTGATAATAGCCAATATATGAATTTATATCACACAACATTATGAAGAGAGGGAGATTATTTTTTTTTTTTATTAACTTGAGTATTTCTTATATACATTTCGAGTGTTATTCCCTTTCCCGGTTTCCGGGCAAACATCCCCCTCCCCCCTCTCCTTCCTTATGGGTGTTCCCCTCCCAACCCTCCCCCCATTGCCGCCCTCCCCCCATAGACTAGTTCACTGGGGGTTCAGTCTTAGCAGGACCCAGGGCTTCCCCTTCCACTGGTGCTCTTACTAGGATATTCATTGCTACCTATGGGGTCAGAGTCCAGGGTCAGTCCATGTATAGTCTTTAGGTAGTGGCTTAGTCCCTGGAAGCTCTGGTTGCTTGGCATTGTTGTACTTTTGGGGTCTCGAGCCCCTTCAAGCTCTTCCAGTTCTTTCTCTGATTCCTTCAATAGGGGACCTATTCTCAGTTCAGTGGTTTGCTGCTGGCATTCGCCTCTATATTTGCTGTATTCTGGCTGTGTCTCTCAGGAGCGATCTACATCCGGCTCCTGTCGGTCTGCACTTCTTTGCTTCATCCATCTTGTCCAATTGGGTGGCTGTATATGTATGGGCCACCTGTGGGGCAGGCTCTGAATGGGTGTTCCTTCAGTCTCTGTTTTAATCTTTGCCTCTCCCTTCCCTGCCAAGGGTAATCTTTTTCCTCATTTAAAGAAGGAGTGAAGCATTCACATTTTGATCATCCGTCGTCTTGAGTTTCGTTTGTTCTAGGGATCTATGGTAATTCAAGCATTTGGGCTAATAGCCACTTATCAATGAGTGCATACCATGTATGTCTTTCTGTGATTGGGTTAGCTCACTCAGGATGATATTTTCCAGTTCCAACCATTTGCCTACGAATTTCATAAAGCCGTTGTTTTTGATAGCTGAGTAATATTCCATTGTGTAAATGTACCACATTTTCTGTATCCATTCCTCTGTTGAAGGGCATCTGGGTTCTTTCTATTTTCTGGCTATTATAAATAAGGCTGCGATGAACATAGTGGAGCACGTGTCTCTTTTATATGTTGAGGCATCTTTTGGGTATATGCCCAAGAGAGGTATAGCTGGATCCTCAGGCAGTTCAATGTCCAATTTTCTGAGGAACCTCCAGACTGATTTCCAGAATGGTTTTACCAGTCTGCAATCCCACCAACAATGGAGGAGTGTTCCTCTTTCTCCACATCCTCGCCAGCATCTGCTGTCACCTGAGTTTTTGATCTTAGCCAATCGCACTGGTGTGAGGTGAAATCTCAGGGTTGTTTTGATTTGCATTTCCCTTATGACTAAAGATGTTGAACATTTCTTTAGGTGTTTCTCAGCCATTCGGCATTCCTCAGCTGTGAATTCTTTGTTTAGCTCTGAACCCCATTTTTTAATAGGGTTATTTGTTTCCCTGCGGTCTAACTTCTTGAGTTCTTTGTATATTTTGGAAATAAGGCCTCTATCTGTTGTAGGATTGGTAAAGATCTTTTCCCAATCTGTTGGTTGCCGTTTTGTCCTAACCACAGTGTCCTTTGCCTTACAGAAGCTTTGCAGTTTTATGAGATCCCATTTGTCGATTCTTGATCTTAGAGCATAAGCCATTGGTGTTTTGTTCAGGAAATTTTTTCCAGTGCCCATGTGTTCCAGATGCTTCCCTAGTTTTTCTTCTATTAGTTTGAGTGTGTCTGGTTTGATGTGGAGGTCCTTGATCCACTTGGACTTAAGCTTTGTACAGGGTGATAAGCATGGATCGATCTGCATTCTTCTACATGTTGCCCTCCAGTTGAACCAGCACCATTTGCTGAAAATGCTATCTTTTTTCCATTGGATGGTTTTGGCTCCTTTGTCAAAAATCAAGTGACCATAGGTGTGTGGGTTCATTTCTGGGTCTTCAATTCTATTCCATTGGTCTATCTGTCTGTCTCTGTACCAATACCATGCAGTTTTTATCACTATTGCTCTGTAATACTGCTTGAGTTCAGGGATAGTGATTCCCCCTGAAGTCCTTTTATTGTTGAGGATAGCTTTAGCTATCCTGGGTTTTTTGTTATTCCAGATGAATTTGCAAATTGTTCTGTCTAACTCTTTGAAGAATTGGATTGGTATTTTGATGGGGATTGCATTGAATCTGTAGATTGCTTTTGGTAAAATGGCCATTTTTACCATATTAATCCTGCCAATCCATGAGCATGGGAGATCTTTCCATCTTCTGAGGTCTTCTTCAATTTCTTTCCTCAGTGTCTTGAAGTTCTTATTGTACAGATCTTTTACTTGCTTGGTTAAAGTCACACCGAGGTACTTTATATTATTTGGGTCTATTATGAAGGGTGTCGTTTCCCTAATTTCTTTCTCGGCTTGTTTCTCTTTTGTATAGAGGAAGGCAACTGATTTATTTGAGTTAATTTTATATCCAGCCACTTTGCTGAAGTTGTTTATCAGCTTTAGTAGTTCTCTGGTGGAACTTTTGGGATCACTTAAATATACTATCATGTCATCTGCAAATAGTGATATTTTGACCTCTTCTTTTCCGATCTGTATCCCCTTGATCTCCTTTTGTTGTCTGATTGCTCTGGCTAGAACTTCAAGAACTATATTGAATAAGTAGGGAGAGAGTGGGCAGCCTTGTCTAGTCCCTGATTTTAGTGGGATTGCTTCAAGTTTCTCTCCATTTAGTTTAATGTTAGCAACTGGTTTGCTGTATATGGCTTTTACTATGTTTAGGTATGGGCCTTGAATTCCTATTCTTTCCAGGACTTTTATCATGAAGGGGTGTTGAATTTTGTCAAATGCTTTCTCAGCATCTAATGAAATGATCATGTGGTTCTGTTCTTTCAGTTTGTTTATATAATGGATCACGTTGATGGTTTTCCGTATATTAAACCATCCCTGCATGCCTGGGATGAAGCCTACTTGATCATGGTGGATGATTGTTTTGATGTGCTCTTGAATTCGGTTTGCCAGAATTTTATTGAGTATTTTTGCGTCGATATTCATAAGGGAAATTGGTCTGAAGTTCTCTTTCTTTGTTGTGTCTTTGTGTGGTTTAGGTATAAGAGTAATTGTGGCTTCATAGAAGGAATTCGGTAGGGCTCCATCTGTTTCAATTTTGTGGAATAGTTTGGATAATATTGGTATGAGGTCTTCTATGAAGGTTTGATAGAATTCTGCACTAAACCCGTCTGGACCTGGGCTCTTTTTGGTTGGGAGACCTTTAATGACTGCTTCTATTTCCTTAGGAGTTATGGGGTTGTTTAACTGGTTTATCTGTTCCTGATTTAACTTCGATACCTGGTATCTGTCTAGGAAATTGTCCATTTCCTGAAGATTTTCAAGTTTTGTTGAATATAGGTAATTATAGTAAGATCTGATGATTTTTTGAATTTCCTCTGAATCTGTAGTTATGTCTCCCTTTTCATTTCTGATTTTGTTAATTTGGTTGCACTCTCTGTGTCCTCTCGTTAGTCTGGCTAAAGGTTTATCTATCTCGTTGATTTTCTCAAAGAACCAACTTTTGGTTCTGTTGATTCTTTCTATGGTCCTTTTTGTTTCTACTTGGTTGATTTCAGCTCTGAGTTTGATTATTTCCTGCCTTCTACTCCTCCTGGGTGTATTTGCTTCTTTTTGTTCTAGAGCTTTTAGGTGTGCTGTCAAGCTGCTGACATATGCTCTTTCCTGTTTCTTTCTGCAGGCACTCAGCGCTATGAGTTTTCCTCTTAGCACAGCTTTCATTGTGTCCCATAAGTTTGAGTATGTTGTATCTTCATTTTCATTAAATTCTAAAAAGTTTTTAATTTCTTTCTTTATTTCTTCCTTGACCAGGTTATCATTGAGTAGAGCATTGTTCAATTTCCACGTATATGTGGGCATTCTTCCCTTATTGTTATTGAAGACCAGTTTTAGGCCGTGGTGGTCCGATAGCACGCATGGGATTATTTCTATCTTTCTGTACCTGTTGAGGCCCGTTTTTTGACCAATTATATGGTCAATTTTGGAGAAAGTACCATGAGGAGCTGAGAAGAAGGTATATCCTTTTGCTTTAGGATAGAATGTTCTATAAATATCCGTTAAGTCCATTTGGCTCATGACTTCTCTTAGTCTGTCTACATCACTGTTTAATTTCTGTTTCCATGATCTGTCCATTGATGAGAGTGGGGTGTTGAAATCTCCCACTATTATTGTGTGAGGTGCAATGTGTGTTTTGAGCTTTAGTAAGGTTTCTTTTACATATGTAGGTGCCCTTGTATTTGGGGCATAGATATTTAGGATTGAGAGTTCATCTTGGTTGATTTTTCCTTTGATGAATATGAAGTGTCCTTCCTTATCTTTTTTGATGACTTTTAGTTGGAAATTGATTTTATTTGATATTAGAATGGCTACTCCAGCTTGCTTCTTCTGACCATTTGCTTGGAAAGTTGTTTTCCAGCCTTTCACTCTGAGATAGTGTCTGTCTTTGTCTCTGAGGTGTGTTTCCTGTAGGCAGCAGAATGCAGGGTCCTCGTTGCGTATCCAGTTTGTTAATCTATGTCTTTTTATTGGGGAGTTGAGGCCATTGATATTGAGAGATATTAAGGAATAGTGATTATTGCTTCCCGTTATATTCATATTTGATGTGAGGTTATGTTTGTGTGCTTTCATTCTCTTTGTTTTTTTGCCAAGACAATTAGTTTCTTGCTTCTTCTAGGGTATAGCTTGCCTCCTTATGTTGGGCTTTACCATTTATTATCCTTTGTAGTGCTGGATTTGTAGAAAGATATTGTGTAAATTTGGTTTTGTCATGGAATATCTTGGTTTCTCCATCAATGTTAATTGAGAGTTTTGCTGGATACAGTAATCTGGGCTGGCATTTGTGTTCTCTTAGGGTCTGTATAACATCAGTCCAGGATCTTCTGGCCTTCATAGTTTCTGGCGAGAAGTCTGGTGTGATTCTGATAGGTCTCCCTTTATATGTTACTTGACCTTTTTCCCTTACTGCTTTTAATATTCTTTCTTTATTTTGTGCGTTTGGTGTTTTGACAATTATGTGACGGGAGGTGTTTCTTTTCTGGTCCAATCTATTTGGAGTTCTGTAGGCTTCCTGTATGTCTATGGGTATCTCTTTTTTTAGGTTAGGGAAGTTTTCTTCTATGATTTTGTTGAAGATATTTACTGGTCCTTTGAGCTGGGAGTCTTCACTCTCTTCTATACCTATTATCCTTAGGTTTGATCTTCTCATTGAGTCCTGGATTTCCTGTATGTTTTGGACCAGTAGCTTTTTCCGCTTTACATTATCTTTGACAGTTGAGTCAATGATTTCTATGGAATCTTCTGCTCCTGAGATTCTCTCTTCCATCTCTTGTATTCTGTTGGTGAAGCTTGTATCTACAGCTCCTTGTCTCTTCTTTTGGTTTTCTATATCCAGGGTTGTTTCCATGTGTTCTTTCTTGATTGCTTCTATTTCCATTTTTAATTCCTTCAACTGTTTGATTGTGTTTTCCTGGAATTCTTTCAGGGATTTTTGCGATTCCTCTCTGTAGGCTTTTACTTGTTTATTAATGTTTTCCTGTGCTTCCCTAAGTGTGTTCAGGTCTTTCCTGAAGTCCTCCAGCATCATGATCAAATATGATTTTGAAACTAGATCTTGCTTTTCTGGTGTGTTTGGATATTCCATGTTTGTTTTGGTGGGAGAATTGGGCTCCGATGATGGCATGTAGTCTTGGTTTCTGTTGCTTGGGTTCCTGCGCTTGCCTCTCGCCATCAGATTATCTCTAGTGTTACTTTGTTCTGCTATTTCTGACAGTGGCTAGACTGTCCTATAAGCCTGTGTGTCAGGAGTGCTGTAGACCTGTTTTCCTCTCTTTCAGTCAGTTATGGGGACAGAGTGTTCTGCTTTCGGGCGTGTAGTTTTTCCTCTCTACAGGTCTTCAGCTGTTCCTGTGGGCCTGTGTCTTGAGTTCACCAGGCAGCTTTCTTGCAGCAGAAAATTTGGTCTTACCTGTGGTCCCGAGGCTCAGGTTTGCTCGTGGGGTGCTGTCCAGGGGCTCTCTGCAGCGGCAGCAACCAGGAAGACCTGTGCCGCCCCTTCCGGGAGCTTCAGTGCACCAGGGTTCCAGATGGTCTTTGGCTTTTTCCTCTGGCGTCCGAGATGTGTGTGCAGGGAGCAGTCTCTTCTGGTTTCCCAGGCCTGTCTGCCTCTCTGAAGGTTTAGCTCTCCCTCCCACGGGATTTGGGTGCAGAGAACTGTTTATCCGGTCTGTTTCCTTCAGGGTCCGGCGGTGTCTGTGGCAGGGGTCCTGCCGCTCCTGGGCCCTCCCCCACGGGAGCCCAGAGGCCTTATACAGTTTCCTCTTGGGCCAGGGATGTGGGCAGGGGTGAGCAGTGTTGGTGGTCTCTTCCGCTCTGCAGCCTCAGGAGTGCCCACCTGACCAGGCGGTTGGGTCTCTCTCTCACCGGGTCTGGGAGCAGAGAGCTGCTGCGGGCCGGGATCCGCGGGTGTGGGACTCGGGAGATTATTTTTAATATTTAAATTCTTGGGTTACTAAATTAGAAATTACAAAAGGAATGATTCATATTCAAAGCTAGTTCTACATAGGGCTTTTGAGCTAGCTACAATAAACCGTAAGTTAGAAGGAACATATACTCCAGTTTATTTTACAATCATACCTTATAAAAATTTAGGCTAGTAAAGCTTTTGTAATTCTAAAATATCCTAATGTACAATTGAACCAAATGTATGCACTGCATTTGACAGTCATAATCTTCCCATGAAGTTTCCCAGGTCACCAGGGTAGCAAGATCCCTTTTAGCTTACTCTATTCTTCACCAACCATCATGTTTATTCTTTCTTCCTCTCCACTCCTACAGTCATCAGTAAACACATACTAGAGGGTTCCTGGTAGAAGCTAGTATACAGTACAATTTGGTGCATTAGAAGCTAGAACTGGTGTATGACTTGAAGATCATCTGTAATTTTTTAAATATATAATCTAATATCCATAATGAACAGTAAGCATGAAAATGCTAGAATTTATGTCAAAGTGTTTGTCTGCAATGAAAATGTAATTCATTTCATTATTGAACTGAGAAACAAAATCAGTGGGACAAGAGAGGAGTGAAAGGCGGTGCTCACTTATTTAGGAAGTAGGAACAATAATTTACTTGAATGTCAGTCACAGGAATTTTAGAGTTTTGTTAACCTTCTGGCAGTTATCAATATACTTCTCAATCAATTTGTTTCTGATGCCCAGAATCTCAATGTTTGCTTCTTCTACAAGGTTATCTCTTGCCTTCATCTTTGCATGGAAGGAAGTTATAGCTGCGGAAAATATTTGGCTTCATCTAGACTTTTAGCTTCAGCTCACGAAACCCATGTTCCCACCCTCATTCCTTTCTGGCCTTATTCCCAGGCGTAGTCCATTCTCACTTCGCTTGAGTTGGACTGTTATCCATTAAGTTTCATATGCATCTAGTTTGTTTTGGTTGAAACTTTAATAGCTATTACATTGCACAAATCTAAATAGTCTCCAAGTATCAACTGTGATTTACGTTTTCTACAGAAATGAAGAGAACTTATCACTGAAGACTACAAATTGGGGTATTCGGTTAGCTTTGGGTTAGCTCTACATATCCTAAACAGAGTAAGGAAATTTTCATGGTATAATTCGTGGCAATGCACAGAAATATTAATAGAATACATATTTTGTTAGATCAGAAACTACATTTTATATAATGTAATGAGATTGTGACACTGCAGTTCTTTGAGCAAGATTTAAATGTCACACTTAAAAATTGTTGAGTACAGATATAAAACACAGCATAGCCAATCTATATTAATGGAAATAATAAGACTTGCTGTCTATGGTTAAGAGATATTTAATTTAAGTAGCCAAAGGAAGTAGCCTGTGTTATGGGGAAACTCTTTCTTAATTGCTTCACCAGAGTAGGGCATGTTATAACTTATCAAGCCACCTATATAAAACTTGTGCTTTTTCTCTGTAAATATTACACAAGGAAAATAAGAGATCTTTTTTGGATAACTGTAATATTATTTTTTCAAAATGTCAGTATTTCATACCATGTTATTTTTAATTGTTTTAGCCATTTTTAAAACAGTAAGTTTTTTTCTGATATTTTGCTTGATTCGAAGCAATAACCCAATAAATAATATACCATGTTTTCTCTCTATTTCTGTATTTTATTTGAAATAACAAATTAGCAACATTGTACCTAGTACCTACTGTGTCTTCTAATCATTGCCTTTCTAATGTTTTTCTTTAAACTTCAATTGTTTAAATTTTTGAAAAATTGGTTTTATTTAATTTTCATTTTCAGTATATCCCAGCTGCTGTTTCCCCTCCTGTCTTTCCTCCCAGTCCTTCATTATTCCTCAAGGGTCCACCTTCCCCCTGCCTTTTCCCCTTTCCCTTCTAACCTCCACTGTCCACAGATACATTTCTCTTCAGAAAAGAGCAGTCCCCCCAGTGATATCCACCGACCACGGCATAATAAGATATAATAAGACTAAGTACAAACCCTCATATGAAGGCTGGAAATAGCAACCCAGTAGAAGGAAAGGGGACTCAAGACAACATGACAGTCAGTGCTACCATGTGATAGGATTCCCACAAAAACAGCAAGCTACCAAGCATAACATACATGAAGAGGTCGTAGCTCACAGCCATGAAACCTTTGATTGTAGCTTCAGCCTCTATGAGCTGCGTACCATGTTCTCCAGTTGTCTTCCACCACTCTGGCTCATACAATCCTTCCTCCCCCTCTTCTGTGGTCCCCTAGCTCCAAGTAGAGGGACCAGATGGAGATCTCCAATTTAGACTCTTTCGTCACCTAATGTTTGGCTGTGGATTTCCACATTTGTTCTTATCAATTACTGGGAGAAGCCTCTCTGAGAACAACTGGGCTTGACACTGATGAGTATGTATTAACATCAGCTTTAGGAGAAGCAAACTCCCCTTTTACTACTCTGAAAGTACTTTCACCTCATTCTGATCTTTAAGCTTTCCTCTCATGCAGAAAATGTTTTCTGTAAACTGGAACCGAATATTCAGCCCTGATTACCTTAAGCAAATACTAGAGCTTTTGGTTAAGTAATTGCTCTTTATTCTGGGATTTTATATATTTAACTCTGGTTTGTTTGTAATCCTTTTAGAGACTTATCCAGAAGCACTAAATTCAAAATTTCAGAAACGTAACCATACGATAAGCACAGAAGAGAGCTTAAGTAGTGAGGGCATTGTAAACTCTTGCAGGATGAAGATGAAGCAGTAGCTACCTTGTTGCTTTGGAATAGTGTTAGCAATTATGCTGTGCATGGTTAAGATGGTGCTGATGCGGGAGTCAGATGCTGTAGTGAGCTGCTTTAAATGTATTTAGATTAGTCTTTGGGGTACCCACAAAAGGCAGGTATCATTATTCCAAAGAATAAGAAATTACAGAGAGAATAAATGATCTACATGTCCTGGAGTCATGTTTTTAAGAGAACTGCAGTTAGGCTGCAATTGTACAGGATTCTCCTCAACAATGAAGTGATAAAATTCTGCTCATCTCAGGCCATTTACTCCGTTTTTTTTCTGGTCATTCAAATGAACTGACCGGAAAAACATCTTCAGTGATGCAGCCTGGGGTCAGTTGTTGCAGGAAAGGGAGCACTGAGATTTCAAAAGAAGACAAGAAAGCTGTTGGTGTGAGGGAAGAGAAAGGCTATGAACCATTCTCTTCTGTTTATTTATGTGGATTTTTCTTAATGGAACTTAAATGATTAGGATCATGTTTCATTTGGTGGGTGAGACAACGAGTTACTTAATATAGTAAATAATTAAGCTTGAGAGATATGTCTTTATGTCAATACATAAAGACAAAAAATCAAAAATAAATAGTTGTTTTGCTAGAAGGTTAGTCATGAGGAGATTATGTTTTAGTATAGCAAGTCCAGAAAAGGATATACAAAGAAGATAATACACAGTTATAAGAAGGAATGGGTAATGGTTAGACTGAGTCTTGGAGAAGAGAACATGAGTGGTTTGTAAGGGAAGACACAATATTACATTGGAACCTTCTTTCCTAGAAACTTTACGAGCCACCGCTGGGTAGCAGTAACAGAAAACATTCCTTTTTCGAAGATCTGGGAATGTGGTTGTTGCTTTCATTCTCCTCGTGGGAATTAGCATGTGTTTGTAAGGCTTATTAGAGGTGCATGTGTGTGGGGAAAATGAAATGAAACATGGTGTTGACAAGAGCTGTCTGTAAATGTCTAGGTTTAGATTGGCTCCCCTGCTCTTGACTTCAGACCTCTGGCATACTCAGTGCAGGTCAGAAACATTTACTGAAAGACTTAAAGCAACAATTCTTAAACAAGAAAACTACAAATACATTTGATCAGTTGAAATAGGAAGTGATTTACATCAAATGTCTCGGTGGTGTCTTGATTATGTGAATGTTAGAATTAGATCTGTAGTGCTTTCAGACTGAAAATGTTCATGTCTTTGAGACTAGACCATCATTCCAGGCTGTCCTGGAACTCCATATGTAGCCAAAGACCTCAACCTTCTGACCATCCTTCCTCCATACCTTGAGGACTGGAATTAAAGTTTTATGAAGTTCTGAAGATTAAACTAATGCATGTACATCCTTAGCCCCATACTGAAAACCTCTCTGGCATTCTGAAATGTAGTGGTAATCGGCAGGAACAAAGAGAAACAAACACTCAACACTCACTACAGGTCTTTTCAAATGCAATGTTTATAAGGTTTTGTAAGCTTATGAGTACACTTTTTGCCATTTTTATTAAATTGGATTTTTTTTTATTTACGTTTCAAATGTTATTCCCTTTCCCGGTGGTTTCCTGTCCATCAGCCCACTAACTCCCCACTGCCTTCTATATGAGTGTTCCCCTTCCCATCCAACCCCCATTACTGCCCCTCCCCCCCAACAATCCCCTATACTGTATGTTCAACCTTGGCAGGACCCAGGGATTCCCCTTCCACTGGTGCCCCAACAAGGCTATTCACTGATACCTATGCAATTGGAGCCCAGGATGTGTCTTTGGGTAAGAGTTTAGTCCCTGGAAGCTCTGGTTGGTTGGCATTGTTGTTCTTATGGGGTCCCAAGCCCCTTCAGCTCTTTCAGTCCTTTCTCTGATGCCTTCAACTGGGGGTCCCATTCTCAGTTCAGTTGTTTGCTGCTAGCATTTGCCTCTGTATTTGACATGTTCTGGCTGTGTCTCTCAGGAGAGATCTCTATCTGGTTCCTGTCAGCATTCACTTCTTAGCTTCATCCGTCTTATTTAATTTTGGTGGCTGTATATGTATGGGCCACATGTGGGGCAGGCTCTGAATGGCCATTTCTTCAGTCTCTGCTCTAAACTTTGCCTCCTATTACCTCCTATGGATATTTTTGTTTCCCTGTTAAAGAAGGAGTGAAGCATCTGCAATTTGGTCATCCTTCTTGAGTTTCATGTGGTCTGTGCATTGCATCTTGGGTAATTCGAGCATTTGGTTAATGTCCACTTATCAACCAGTACATGCCATGTGTGTTTTTCTGTGATTGAGTAACCTCACTCAGGATGAGATTTTCTAGGTCCTTCATTTGCCTATGAATTTAATGAAGTCATTGTTTTTGATAGCTGAGTAGTACTCCATTGTGTAGATGTACCACATTTTTTGAATCCATTCCTCTGTTGAAAGGCATCTGGGTTCTTTCCAGCTTCTGGCTCTTATAAAAAAGGGTGCTATGAACATAGTGGAGCATGTGTCTTTGTTGTATGTTGGAGCATCTTTTGAGTATATGCCCAGGAGAGGTATAGCGGGGTCCTCAAGTAGTGCAATGTCCAATTTTCTGAGGAACTTCCAGATTGATTTCCAGAGAGGTTGTACCGTTTGCAATCCCACCAACAATGGAGGAGTGTTCCTCTTTCTCCACATCCTCACCAGCATCTGCTGTTGCCTGAGTTTTTGATCTTTGTCCTTCTGACTGGTGTGAGGTGGAATCTCAGAGTTGTTTTGACTTGCATTCCCCTCATGAATAAGGATGTTGAACATTTCTTTAGGTGCTTTTCAGCCATTCATTATTCCTCAGCTGTGAATTCTTGGTTTATCTCTGTACCCCATTTTTAATAAGGTTATTTGTCTCCCTGCGGTCTAACTTCTTGAGTTCTTTGCCTATTTTGGATATTAGCCCTCTATCAGATGAAGGATTGATAAAGATCTTTTCCCAATCTGTTGGTTGTCGTTTTGTCCTAATGACAGTGTCCTTTTTCTTACAGAAGCTTTGCAGTTTTATGGTGTTCCATTTGTCAATTCTTGATCTTAGAGCATAAGCCATTGGTGCTCTCTTTAAATTTTCCCCAGTGCCCATGTGTTCAAGATTTTTCCCACTTTTCCTTCTATTAGTTTGAGTATATCTGGTTTGATGTAGTGGTCCTTGATCCACTTGGACTTAAGCTTTGCTCAGGGTGATAAGAATGGATCAATTTTCGTTCTTCTACATGCTGACCTCCAGTTGAACCAGCACCATTTGTTGAAAATGCTATCTTTTTACTGTTGGATGGTTTTCGCTCCTTTGTCAAAAATCAAGTTGACCATAGGTGTGTGGGTTCATTTCTGGGTCTTCAATTCTATTCCACTGGTCTATCTGCCTCTCTGTACCAATACTTTTTTAAAATCACTATTGCTCTGAAATATCCTTTTACTGTTGAGGATAGTTTTAGCTATCCTAGGTTTTTTTTTTTTTTATTCCAAATAAATTTGCAAATTGTTCTTTCTAACCCTATGAAGAATTGAATTGGAATTTTGATGGGGATTGCATTGAATATGTAGATTGCATTTGGTAAAACGGCCATTTTTACTATATTAATCCTGCAAATCTATGAGCATGGGAGGTCTTTCCATCTTCTGAGATCTTCATTTCTTTCTTCAGAGACTTGAAGTTCTTGTCATACAGATCTTTCACTTGCTTGGTTAAAGTCACACCGAGGTATTTTATATTATTTGGGACTATTTTGAAGGGTGTCATTTCCTAATTTCTTTCTCAGCCATTTTATCTTTTGAATAGTACAAGGCTACTGATTTGTTTGGGTTAATTGTATACCCAGCCACTTTGCTGAAGGTATTTATCGGATTTAGCAGTTCTCTGGTAGAACTTTTGAGGTCACTTAAATATACTATGATATCACCTGCAAATAGTGATATTTTAACTTCTTTCTTCTTGTATGCCTTTGACCTCCTTTCATTGTCTGATTTCTCTGGCTAAGACTTTGAGTACTATATTGAATAAGTAGGGAGAGAGTGGGCAGCCTTGTCTAGTCCCTGATATTAGTCCAATTGCTTCAAGTTTCTCTCCATTTAGTTTGATGTTAGGTACTGGTTTGCTGTATATGGCTTTTAATATGTTTAAGTATGGGCCTTGAAAAACTGATCTTTCCAGGACTTTTATCATGAAGTGGTGTTGAATTTTGTCAAATGCTTTCATAGCATCTGATGAAATGATCATGTGATTTTTTTTCTTGGAGTTTGTTTTTTATAGGGGGTTATGTTGATGGATTTCCATATATTGAACCATCCCTGCATCTCTGAGATAAAGCCTACTTGATCGTGATGGATGATCATTTTGATGTGTTCTTGGATTCAGTTTGCCAGAATTTTATTGAGTATTTTTGCATTAATATTCATAAGGGAAATTGGTTGAAGTTCTCTTTCTTCATTGGGTCTTTGTGTGGTTTAGGTGTAAGAGTAATTGTGGCTTCATAGAAGAAATTTGGTAGTGCTCCATTTGTTTCTATTTTGTGGAATAGTTTGGACAGTATTAGTATGAGGTCTTCAATGAAGGTCTGATAGCATTATTCACTAAATCCATCTGGTCCTGGACTCTTTTTTAATGACTTCTTCTATTTCTTTAGGAGTTATGGGGTTGTTTAGATGGTTTATCTGCTCCTGGTTTAACTGTGGTACCTGATATCTATGTAAAAAAATTTCCATTTCCTCCAGATTTTCCAGTTTTGATGAATGTAGGCTTTTGTAGTAGGATGGTACTTTGAATTTCCTCAGATTCTGTAGTTATGTCTCCCTTTTCATTTCTGATTTTGTTAATTTGGAAACACTCTCTGGGCCCTCTGGTTAGTCTGGCTAAGGGTTTATCTATCTTGTTTATTTTCTCAAAGAACCAGCTTTTGGTTCTGTTGATCCTTTGTATAGTCCTTTTTGTTTCTACTTGGTTAATTTCAGCTCTGAGTTTGATTATTTCCTGCTTTTTACTCCCCTTTGGTGTATTGACTTCTTTTTGTTCTAGACCTTTTAGGTGTGCAGTCAAGCTGCTGATGTATGTTCTCTCCTGTTTCTTTCTTCAGGCACTCAGAGCTTTGAGTTTTCCTTTTAGCACAGCTTTCACTGTGTCCCATAAGTTTGGGTATGTCTTACCTTCATCTCCATTAAATTCTAAGAACTCTTTGATTTCTTTCTTTATTTCTTCCTTGACCAAGTTATCATTGAGTAGAGCATTGTTCAACTTCCATGTATATGTGGATGTTCTTTACTTATTGTTGTTATTAAAGACCAACCTTAGTCCGTGGTGATCTGATAGTATGCATGGGATTATTTCTGTCTTTCTGTATCTGTTGAGGCCTGTTTTGTGACTGATTATATGGTCAATTTTGCAGAAGGTACCATGAGGTGCTGAGAAGAAGGTATATCCTTTTGTTTTAGAATGGAATGTTCTTTAAGTATCCGTTAAGTCCTTTTGGTTCATAACTTCTGATAGTCTTTCTATGTCTCTGTTTAATTTCTGTTTCCATGATCTGTCCATTGATGAGAGTGAGGTGTTGAAATCTCCTACTATTATTGTGTGAGGTGCAATGTGTGCTTTGAACTTTAGTAAGGTTTCTTTTATGAATGTAGGTGCTCTTGTATTTGTAGCATACATATTTAGGATTGAGAGTTCATCATGGTGGATTTTTCCTTTGATGAATATGAAGTGTCCTACCTTATCTTTTTTGATGACTTTTGGTTGAAAGTCCATTCTATTCGATATTAGAATGACTACTCCAGCTTGCTTCTTTGGACAATTTGATTGGAAAGTGGTTTTCCAGCCTTTTGCTCTGAGGTAGTGTCTGTATTTTTCTCTGAAGTGTGTTTCCTGTAGGCAGCCAAATGCTAGGTCCTCTTTATGTATCCAGCCTGTTAATCTGTGTCTTTTTATTGGGGAGTTGATTCTATCGATGTTGAGAGATATTAAGGAATAGTGATTGTTGCTTCCTTTTATTTTCATATTTAGAGGTGGGATTATGTTTGTGTGCTTCTTTTCTTTTGGTTTTTTTACAAGGTGTGTACTTTCTTGCTTTTTCTAGGGTGTAGTTTTCCTCCTTGAGTTGGGATTTTCCATTTAATATTCTTTGTAGGGCTGTATTTGTAGAAAGATAGTTTGTAAATTTGGTTTTGTCCTGGAATATCTTGGTTTCTCCCTCAATGTTAATTGATAGTTTTGCTGGATACAGTAGCCTGGGCTGGCATTTATGTTTTCTTAGTGTCTGTATGCCACCTGTCCAGGATCTTCTGGCTTTCATAATCTCTGGTAAGAAGTCTAGTGTAATTCTTATCAGTCTGCCTGTATATGTCATTTGACCTTTCTCCCTTACTGCTTTAATATTCTTTATTTCTTTTGTGCATTTGGTGTTTTGACTATTATATGACAGGAGGAATTTCTTTTCTGGTTCTATCTATTTGGAGTTTGTAGGCTTCTTGTATGTTTATGGGCATCTCTTTCTTTAGGTTAGGGAAGTTTTCTTCTATGATTTTGTTGGAGATATTTACTGGCCCTTTAAGTTGGGAGTCTTCGCTCTCCTCTATATCTATTATCCTTAGGTTTGATCTTCTTCTTGTGTCCTGGATTTCCTGTATGTTTTGAGCTAGGAGCTTTTTCCATTTTATGCTGCCTTTGTATTTCTTGTATTCTGTTGGTGATGCTTGTATCTATGACTCCTGATCTTTTCCCTAGTTGTTCTATCTCCAGGGTTGCCTCCCTTTGTGCTTTTTTTAATGTTTCTATTTCCATTTTTAACTCGTTGATAGTTTTGTTCATTTCCTTCTCCTGTTTGGTTGTATTTTCCTGTATGTCTTTAATGAATTTTTGTGTTTTCTCTTTAAGGGCTTCTACTTGTTTACTTATGTTGTCCTGTATTTCCTTAAGGGAGTTATTTATGACCTTCTTAAAGTCCTCTATCATTGTGATAAAATGTGATTTTAAATCTAAATCTTGCTTTTCTGGTGTGTTTGGATATCCAGTGTTTGCTTTGGTGGAAGAACTGGGCTCTGATGATGCCAAGTAGTCTTAGTTTCTGTTGCTTGGGTTTCTGTGTTTGCCTCTCACCACCAGGTTTTCTTTGGTGTTAGGTTGTCTTGCTGTTTCTGATGGTGGCTTGACCCTCCTGTGTGCCTGTGTGTTGCCCTCCTGTAGACCTGTTTTCCTGTTTTCTTTCAGTCAGTTATGGGAACAGAGTGTTCTGCTCTCAGGCATGCAGTTGCTCCTAGCAGTTGACTTTTAGCTCTCTGTGATGTCAGCAACCAGAAGGGTCTTGCCCTTACTGCTCCTAGCTCCCTGTTCACAAGGGGCACAGATGACACTAGGCGTTTTCATCTTGAGTCAGGAATGTGGGCAGAGAGTAGTCTCCTCTGGTTTTATAGGAGTGTCTGAACTTCTGAGGGTCTAACTCTCCCCACCCCTACTTTGGAATTTGGGTGCAGGGAGCTGTTTGACCAGTTCAGTTCAGATGTGGGTGCAGATCTGGACCATGGGGCCTCTGCAACTGACTGCTCCTATATTCCTGTGTCCAGAGGTACTATGGAGTTTCATCGTGGGCCAGTGATGTGGGCAAAGTTGGACAGAAGTGACAGTCTCTCTTGCCCTGCAGTCTCAGGATTGCCTGCACTTCTGGGTGTTTAGCCTTTCTCTCCCATGGGATTTCGGAGCAGATGGGCACACATTTATCCAATAGACATCTAGCATGCCAAATCCAGGGCATTTCCATTTGGGAAGCTGCATGTTTGTTGATACAAGCTTTTTGAATAGGGCAGAAAGAAAAAAATGTGTGGTTCTCCTATATTGAAGCTATGAGGATATGAGGATGTGTTATTTTTTCCTATATAGAGAAAAAAAATTTGGGAGGAAGAGAGAATACACACACACACACACACACACACACACACAGACACCTCCAAGTTTAAAAAAAAAAGGCCAAATTACTTCTCACTGTAAAAAAAAAAAACCAAAAGACCCAAAAATCCAACACTTGAGACCTTTTGATTGTGAGTTTCTTTAATTAATTCAGTTTGATTGTGAATGTCTTTAATTCAATATGAAAGTAAAATAATAACTAAATATCTGAATATATAATACTTCCTATCCAAATAACTTTAATAAGAAGTACTTACTTTGAAAATATTCATTAACTTGAAAAGTGTGTGCCTAAATAACCGTGTCTCACTAGGAACTTAAAGTGACTAAAAAGAGAATAAAATATAAAACGGGTGAAATAAATTTTGTTTTTATGTGGTTGAGTGTGCTACTGGCTCCCAGGGGTGATGTAACTGTATTGGGCTAGATAGGACTCTCTTTTCAGGTTTATTAGAAATGGAATTGAAGCTGTTGTGACCTTTACGTAAAGTAACAGATAGAAAGTATAGTCCTTTTTTTTCTCTCCTATTTGGGAGTGATCAAAATGTATGATAAGCATTCTACAATTTGTTGTAAGTCTCTTGCACAATTTTAGGCCCCTGTGGGTAATAACTGAGTACCATACTTTAGCAAAAAAGCCAGGTCTGCAGCCCTCTTGAACTACTTCATAACAGAAAGATGCTCAGTCATGTTTTCAATTAACAATAATCACGCCTCGGATAAACCTCATTGGCTATGATACTGCCACTGCTCACAGCTGCTCAGTCATGTTTTAATGTATGGATTCACTAGAATCAGTACCTTTCTTCATGTTCAGACAGAAAAAGATAATTCATATTTAAGAGAAATAATGTAGTAATGTTAATAAAATACAATGACTATCTGTTAAAAGGGTCAAAGATGCAAGTCTGAAGTCTATAAGGAAATATATTGGATAAACAGAAAAAATATAAAATGATAGCAATAGGCAAATTTATGGGGAAATGGCTTGCTGATTATGAAATAAGAAAAATAAAGAAAATCCATTGTCTTAATTACTTTCTCATTACTATGAGTTAGCTGAGAAATGCAACTTCAAGGAGACAGATACTATTTTCACTTGAGATTTCAGAGAGTTTCAGCCTAACATTGTAGTAAAAACATGGCAGCAGGCCAGGAAGGCGTGGTGGTAGGAACAGGAGACTGTTCTACTCACCTTTCACCTACACTCAGAGAATAAATGTGGAGCTAGTCTGTAAAGCCTCAAGGCATATCCTGAGTTACACATTTCATCCAGTAAGTTTTTGCCTGTTAAAGGTTCCACAACCTTTGCGAACAGTACCAGCTATTGGCTAAGTATTTAAACATATGAACCCATAGTGGGCATTTTACATTGTAATCACAATGACTGTATTATCCCTGCTAGTTATAAGTTCATTCGTATGTTTCAAAATTTCTTAGTAAATCAGAACAGAGAATAGTTCTTTTCCATCAAAATAGAAATCACCATTAAAATATTTGTTGTAGGTCTCAGGCAGATAATCATGCTGCTTATATAAGGAATAAATAACTAGTTATAGGACTAAGCGATGGAAAAGTAAGGGAACAAAGTTAGGCAAACATCTCAAATACGACTTTTAAAAAAAAAGATGGTACTTTAATTTAGATGTGTTTAAAAAAAGCTATGGTTTGGCAGTGTTGTTTGGAATTTAGCATGGTGAAAAATTATATTGTAGACACCAAAGACTGGTCCTTGGGGCTAGCTAGAGCTTTGATCCAGTACCCTGGATAGCTCCATGGCATATCAGTAGGAGGTCTCCTTGGTGTCTATAGCAGATTCTCTGGAACAAGTATTCCGCATGTTGTCCGTATAGTTGCCAACAAGCATATTATCATCATCTTTATCCTCTGAAAATGTTTAGTTCTTCCACCAAATTTGAATGTTAGCTATTTAGTACTAATCTCGGATTTGATAAAAATCACTTGTCCCTGACAGGTATGGTAGTATAAACCTTTAATTCCAGCACTCGGGAGGAAGATGCAGGCAGTTCTCTTCAGAATTAAGGCTAGTATGGTCTACCTGAGATCAGTTTGTCCAGTTCAGACCAGCTAAGAGTATATCATGAGAAATTCTATTTTCACAAAAACAAAACAAAACAAAAAAAAAACAAACACCAAAACAAAAATAAAACAGAACAAAACAAAACAAACAACAAACCTTGTTTCCCAAAAGTTGACAGAGTTGCTGAGGAAGATAAAGAGCATTTTCTCCAAAGCAAGGGAGACTGTATATCCTGGGATTTCTTTCATTATTGGGTTAGGATTAAGGACTCAACAGTACTCTAAATGAAATGAATATTACTATATTTATACTTAGTCTTCTATTTCTGTGAAAGACATATATAGATTGAAATTATGTGAAAAAATATAATTGTGTGTACTAAATGGAATAAATTTCATCTGTTAGGAAACTGTACATGTAGGGTCAAAAGCTTTTTAAACTAGTTAGCATATCTCAACTACATTCTAGATTATGAAAAAATAAATACAAATTTGAAAAGTTTAGATTTGCTATTCTTCTAAAACTTAAAATTTCACAAACTGATTATTTGTTCAAAAATGTTAATAGACTCAAAAGACATTAAATTGGTAATATGTGTTCATATACATGTATATGATAGACCTAGATGTTTGTAATATCTAAAACCACTCAAAATGTATTAATACTACATTGTTAAATAAATAATATTTAATAACCATTGTGGGGAATACCTGTAATCCTATAATACAGGAGGCTGACTGAAGACAATTGTTACAAGTTTAAGGACATCTTGGGATGCACAGTGAATACCAGAAAAAGCAGTTATATAGCAAGACCTTATTTCAAACAAACACGATTCAAATGGGAGCAAAACAATACATGCCAAAATATAAAACTCATTCTGCAGTCCACTTTACTCATATACACATATATACATATATAAACTACATATAGATTATCAGATGAAATTTATTCATTTATTATATTTTTCTCAATTCACATATAGATGTACATATATGCATTTATTTATGGAAAGAAGTATTAAATAATATTTGCCAATATTTTGTGGCTGCTTCTGTGTTATTGTTATTTGTTTTATTAAATATACATGGTATTTTCTAGACCAGTAATCAATGTATCAATTCTGAAATAAATGGTTTGTGTCAGTAGCATATTTTATTCGACAATTGTTGGCTATTGTGGATACTTAGGAATGAGTGGGAAACATGACGTAGTCTTTTATGTCTTAGAACTTACTATGCATGGGAAAGACAACAGAGACTATTTGACAAAAGCTCATATTATTAACTTAATGGTAAAACATTGTTTTAAAAAGCTTTATTTACTCATTATATATAAGTATATTGTAGCTGTCTTCAGACACACCAGAAGAGGCCACCAGATTTCATTACAGATGGTTGTGAGCCACCATGTGGTTGCTGGAATTTGAACTCAGGACCTCTAGAAGAGCAGTCAGTGGTCTTAACCACTGAGCCATCTCTCCAGCCCATGATAAAAAACCTGTTAAAAACTCTATTTGGGGCATGTAGTTGGAAAAATTAGATCAGTGGAGTGTCCGTATTTAACTGGTTCTTAGTAATAAGTGGATAAGGAAACAAGCTCACATAAACAGCACTTCAAATTTATATAATGCAAGTACTTCCATGGCCTACATCAAACTACCCACCTGTGGTGACAAAGTATGATACTGAGAATAAATGGTAACCACCAAAACAAAGGAGCATAGGTGTGCAATGTTGACGTGCTGTACAGTAGAAAGGGACCTGGAAGATTTCTAAGGAGGTAACAGATGAACCACTGAGGAGTGAGAAATCCTGTGAGGAGTGGTAGTTAGAGGAAAGCAATATTAAAAAGAAAGTGAACTGTCCACTCTAAGCAGCTCATGGAGCATTTGCCACAACTATCTTCACATTCGGTTGCTCTCTGACTCTTGTGCCTTTTCTCCAGCATTTTCCCTAACGTCGGGTTGTCTGTCCAACTTTGATATGATAGTTTTTGTTTTACCTTATTTGATTTTGTTATATTTTTGAATGAAAGAAAGAAAGAAAGAAAGAAAGAAAATCTATCCTAATTGAGATCCTGTTAAAAAAAAGAAAGGTAGGAAGGGAGGAAGGAAGGAAGGATAGAAAGAAGGAATGAGAGAAAGATAGAAAGAGGGAAAGGGAGAAAGAGGAAGAGAGTAAGAGAAAAGAGCGTGTGAAATAGCTTCTTGGGTAAAAATGATTGCTTTGCAGTTTTAAACCAATTAGTTAATTGTCCTCTGACCTCCACCTTCCTCACACAGAAGCATGAACACACACACACACACACAAATAAATAATAAATAAATAAATAAATAAATATATTTAAAAGGGGAATTGAATAAAAGTTTGAGAATAACTGTTATCAGCTCCTAAACTCCCCAGATAAGAAAAGCAATTTCTCTGCCATGTCCTATTTAATTATTAGTAGATGGATTCTAGAAGCTACTTTGTTACTTTGATGCAATTCTTTCCCTAGATGAATGTATCAACAAAGCCTTTCTAGGTTCAGGCCATGTAAGCCCAGGAGAGACAACCCCAAGCTTTAGAAGTACAGTGGAATGAGCTGAAGCACGCTGGAATGCTACAGTTGTGGTGACTAACTACAACTGTGGATCCAACCCTTTAATACATTTCCTCCTGTTGTGGTAGTCCCCCAGCCATAAAATTATTTTTGTTGCTACTTGATAACTGTAATTTTGTTACTGTTACAAATCGTAATGTAAATATCTGACATGGAGAATATAGGATATGGAACTCCCATAGGGGCCATGACTCACCAACTGAAAATTGCTGGAATTGGGTAAGGCTTCTGTAGCTTAGATATGGGTTCAGGAATTTCAAAGGATTTCCAATCCCTCATCATTTCAGAAACTCCTCTGCTTGTGCTTTATTGTGCCAGTAAATGTGGCAACCACCATCTCTACAAGAAACCAAGGATTCAAACAGGAAACTTTCCCCTGCTCTTTAGATTCATATGTTTGTACAGATTGATTACCAGGACGACTCAAGGTTGTATAAGATAGATTTCAAGGACATTCTATTTTTTTTATTCTTATAATCCTTTAACTGTCAGTACAAATTTTAGTTATCATGGAAAATACACAAAAGTTTCTACACTTGGGTTTGATCAAGATCTTAAAGACCAAAATAATGATACCATTTTAATATTATTTTCATCGGACTCAGAAGGCCAGTAATTACCTTCTTTAGTAGATCCTGTTGTTATCTAGTTTGTACTCTAGGGTGGTGATTTGGACAACTTGTCCAAATTCTTATTTGACAACACTATTTCTTGTAGTATAACTAAATCAGTCATTTCTACTGGTCCAGTATTTTCATGCACAAAAAAAATTGTAGAATGAAATTGGAAAAAAAATAAGTGGACAACCCTGCTACAGTAAATATTTAAAAAGGTAACCTTTTATGCTGCGCTAGTGCTGGTACCCATAGGGCCATATGGCCCTGCGGGGTACTTTTCTCTCAGTGACTCCATGCTGCCCCCAAGTACTCACAACCCCAGGCCATCTGCAAGCCATTAGCATGGCACCTTGTCAAGCTTGTCCCTAGAGATAGTTCTGGCAACCATGGGGCCATATGGAACTAACCATAATTTATCTCTGATTAGTATCTCTCCCGGTGGCTCTCTACTAGTCACGAACACTCTGGATCCAGCTATCCAGCAAAATCAGGGCTCTAGAAGTTCAGCATGGGTTGGTCTATTGCAGCTCCCTCCCAACTACTCTGTGAAATCAAGACTCAATATATTGTAATTTAACAATCAGATTTATATGTTAAATTCTCAATCCACAATACATCTACACAATAAACTCACAACCAATTGATAAAGATATAAACCTTCCACCTAGATAAGATAAATTGACCTGTAGATATCCATCTCTTAAGAAATATTCATAACAACCTGTATCTATGTAGAGTTGCAGGGCAAAGATCATTTTACATCTGTCTCCATGTTGCTTCTCTCCTTTCCTTCTGCTTCCCCTTCTCCTTCTAAAACCTCTGTTCCCACCTCCCTTCCTTCTCATCCAATGACAGGACTCATTTTATCTTATGTCTGCCTTCACCTGCATAGACATCAACCTACACAACCCGAGATAGGAGAATTCCAAGAAACTAACTAGACTAGAATTGAAGCATGTCAAGGTTGGTCCTTTATTTTGTGCCAAGCTATAACATAGGGAAAACTAGGTTATAAACATAAATCATACATGAATGAATAGGTTAAGCCAGAGTCTGTATGACCCAAAACTCTACTGTAAATAAAGAGAATCTTCATGTTGCACTGCTGGCAAGTTAGTACTCTGAATACTAAACCATTGTTTGAAAAAGGGATATGCACAAGATATATGTCGCACTATACATTTTTCTGGTGACGATGTGATATTTTGTGTTTAAGGAGTTGGAATATTTGCAGAGAGCATGAAAAGTTCAATGACTCATTTTAGCTTGAGCTGCCTGGAAGTTGTTGAAAATTCAACTTGAATAAAAAAAATGTAAACCTCTGAAATTTAAGTTTTTTCATTGTTATTGCTTGAGGGAGCCCTTATTGTATCTGGCTAAGCTTAAAATAACTAGGGGAGGGAAGGCAGTAGGAGTGGACTTTTGATCTTAATAGAAGGAGGGGGAAGAAGAAAACATTCCATGCTCCTAAACTGTCCATAATAGGCACAATGTCCTTAGTCTCTTTGGAGAGATATTACTAAGCTTAGCTGGTTTTATTCTGCTGGTTGATTTTTAGCTGCTATGTTTTTATTTATATCCACATGGTACCTCTGCTTTGACCATAAATTACTTGAGCTGTAGATAGAAAAGTGGGAACCATTAGTGCACTATGTTATGTAAGAAGAGCTGATTTAATCATGTCATGATGTCCAATTTCCTATCAGATGTTTTGCTAAAAGTATGTACTTGAAGAAATCCATGATGTCCAGGTATTGTGCTAACTATCTACTAGAACTAGAGTGTTAAGGTTTATATTTGGGGATGCGTGTATTTTAAAATGAACTATAGTTATTACACTGTAGTGGTAGATAATCATGCAGTCATACTTTAGAGATGCTATTTTATGTTGACTGTAGAAGCTTTTCAACTAGCAGATCACCACGAGTCATTTTTACTTTTATGTTTTTACACTCCAGTAGCTGCCTGCTCCCAGTTCCCACTCCCACAGTTCCTCATCCCATTCCTCCTCCTCCTGTATCCAAAAGGATGTACCCCACTGCCAGGCATTCCCACTCCCTGGGGTCTCAAGTCTCTTGAGGGTTAGGCATGTCTTCTCCAACTCAGGCCTGACCAGGCAGTCTTCTGCTGTATATGAGTTGGGGGGCCTCAGACCAGTTAGTGTATGCAGTCTGGTTGGTGGCTCAGTGTCTGAGATATCTCAGGGGTCCTGGTTAGTTGAGACTGATGGTCTTCCTATGGGCTTGTCCTATTTCTCAGCTTCTTCCAGTCTTTCCCAAATTCAACCACAGAGGTCCCCAACTTCAGTCCATTGCTTGGGTGTAATTATCTGCATCTATCTCACCTAGCTGATTGTTGGGCTTCTCAGAGGACAGCCATGCTAGGCTCCTGTCTGTAAGCACACTATAGCATCAGTAAGTGTCAGGCCTTAGAGCTTTCCCCTTGAGATGGATCCCAAGTTGGGCTGGTCAACAGACCACCTTTCCCTTGTTCTCTTCTCCATTCTTTTCCTTGCAGTTCTTTTAGGCAGAAACAATTCTGGGAAAGAATTTTTGATTGTGGGATGGCAAACCCGTCTCTCACTAGATGACCTCTCTTTTTACTGGAGTGAACTCTACCCACTGTTGGGCATTTCATCTAAAGTCCCTCCCTTTGAGTCTTGAGAGTCTCCTACCTCCCAGGTACCTGGTACTTTCTAGAGGACCACCTCGCTTCTCCCTGCCCAGGGTTGTATATTTCCACTCATTCTGCTATCCCTCAAGGCTTCTCTCCTGTTCCCCTGGCGTCCATACCTAATTATGATCTCCTTTTCTCCCCCCTCCCACCTCCCACCTCCCACTTAAGTCTCTCCCTCCCTCTGCCTCCCATGATTGTTTTCTTCTTCCCAAGTAGGACCGAAGCATCCTAACTTGGGCCCTTCTATTTATTAACCTTCTTGAGTTCTGTGGATTGTATCCTAGGTTTTCTCTTCCTTCTTGGCTAATATCCACTTATTAGTGAGTACATACCATGCACTCTAGGCCCTAGTACTGGAGGTTATCCTCAGAGATCGCTGGCCCAGCCAAGTGAGAGGGTTCAAGAGAAGGGTCAGAAGCAGGGAGGGGGATTTGCCTCTGTCTCAGGCTGCTGCTTCTGCCACTCCTGGTGCTGTTGCTCCACACAGGCTGAACTGAGCCAAGCCAGGCTGAGCTGGAGGAAGGCTAGCTAGCCAGTGAGGGGAGTGCAAGGAACTTTCTTGTAGCGAAAGTTTGAGGAAAGCTGTTCTCTTCCCTGGCAGTGTAACAGCTCCTATGTAGACACTCTTAGACAATGGAGTAATTCTCACACACTTTTATTCCTTCTGGATAGGCTCTTATATACAATTTTGAGATGGGTGGGGATCTGACAATAAGTGCTTCCGATTGGGTTGGTCTGACATGTTAGAGATGCCTCATCTACATGTGAAAGGGCTTGAAGCTTTGCCCACATGTGCCTGATGGCCACAATTCTCTCTATGGGGGACTGCAGCTATGGGACAGTGGCATTTCAGGGTCCCTTGGGCTTCTAGCCTTAGTTCAACCTTGCCAGGCTTCCTCTCACATTCCACTACCCTGTAATGAAAGTTATTTTGAATCTGAGTTACCTTACTCAGGATGATAGTTTCTAGTTCTATCCATTTGCGTGCAAAACTCATGATGTCCTCATATTCTATAGCGTAAATGAACCACATTTTCTGTATTCATTCTTCCTTTGTGGGGCATCTGGGTTTTCTCCAGCTTCTGGCAATCACAGATAAGGCTACTATGAACATAGTAGAGCACGTATACATGTGGTATGGTGGGGCATCATTTGCACAAGAATGTGTCTGGATCTTCAGGTAGATCTATTTCCAATTTTATAAGGAATCTCTAGATTGATTTCCAGAGTGGTTGTACCAGTTTGCAATCTGATCAGCAATAGAGGAGTGTTCCTCTTTCTCTACATCCTTCTCAGCATTTGCTGCCATCACCTGAATTTTTGATCTTAGCCATTCCAATTGGTGTAAGGTAGAATCTCATGGTCATTTTGATTTGTATTTCCCTGATGACTCAGGACTTTGATCATTTCTTTATGTGCTGCTCAGTCATTTGAGATTCCTCTGTTGTGAATTCTGTTTAGCTCTATACCCCATTTTTTTATTGTGTTGTTTGGGTTTTTGGAAGTTAGCTTCGTGAGTCCCTTATAAATTTTGGATATTAGCTCTCTATCGGATGTGGTGTTAGTGAAGATTTTTTCCCCCAATTTGAAGGTTGCCAATTGGTCCTATTGACTACAGCCTTGGCATTACAGATGCTTTTCAGTTTGAAGAGTCCCATTTATCAATTCTTGATCTTAGAGCCTGAGCCATTGGAGTTCTATTTAGGAGCCATTGGAGTTCTGTTGAGCAAAATTCTCTCCTGTGCCAATGTGTCTGAGGTTCTTTCCCACTTCCTTTTTAATTAGAGTAAGTTTATCTGGTCTTCTATTGAGGTCCTTGAGCCACTTAGACTTTGCCTTTGTGAAAGGTGACAAATATAGATCTATTTTCATTTTTCTATATATAGATTGCCAATTAGACCAGCACAATTTATTGAATATGCTTTATTTTTCCAGTATATATTATTTTTGGCTTTTTTGTCAAAGATCAAATGTCCATAAGAGTATGGTTTTATTTCTGGATCTTCAATTCTAGTTCATTGATTGATCTGTCTGTCTCTGTACTGATACCATGCAGTATTTATCACTATTGCTCTGTAGTAGAGCTTGAGGTCAAGATGGTGACTCCCCTAGAAGTTCTTTTATTGTTATGACTTGTTTTTGATATCCTGGGGTTTTTGTTTTTCCATATGAAATTGAGAATTGCTCTTTCTATATCTTTGAATTGGGTTGGGATTTTGATGGTGATTTCATTGAATCTGCACATTGCTTTTCATAAGATGGCCATTTTTACTATGTTAATTCTATCAATCCATATTCATAGGGATCTCTCCATTTTCTGAGGTCTTCATCTATTTCTTTCTTGAGAGATATAAAGTTCTCGTGCAGATCTTTCACTTTTTTGGTTAAAGTTACTCCAAGACATTTTATATTATTTGTGACTATTGTGAAGGGTGTTATTTTCCTATTTTCTTTTCCAGCCTGTTTATTATTTTTATAAAGGAAAGCTACAGATTTGTTTGAGTTAATTTTATATTCAGCCACATTTCTGAAGTTGCTTATCAGCTGTAGAGTTCTCTGGTAGAATTTTTGGGGTTGCTTATATATCATCTGCAAATAGTGATATCTTGACTTCTTTGTTAATTTGTATTCCTTTGATCTCGTTTTGTTGTCTGTTTTTCTAGCTAGGACTTCAAGTACTATACTGAATAAATACTGGGATAGTAGGCATCCTTGTCTTCTCCTTGATTTTAGTAGTATTGCTTCACGTATCTCTCCATTTAATTTGATATTTGCTGTTGGTTTGCTGTTCATTGCTTTTATTATGTTTATATATGTACCTTGAATTCCTGATCTCTCTAATAGTTTTAACATGAAGGGGTGTTGTACTTTGTCAAATGCTTTTTCAGTATCTACTAAGATGGTAAATTTTTCTTTGAGTTTGTTTATATAGTGGGTCACATTAATAGATTTTCATATATTAAACCAACCTTGCATCCTTGGGATGAAGTCTACTTGATCGTGGTGAATGATAGTTTTGATGTGTTCTTTGATTCTGTTTGTTAGAATTTTGTAGAGTATTTTTGCATCAATATTCATAAGAGAAATTGGTTTGAAGTTCTCTTTGTTGGTCTTTGTGTGGTTTAGGTATCAATAATTGTGGCTTCATAGAATGAATTAGGTAGTGTTTCTTCTATTTCTATGTCATGGAATAGTTTGAGGAGTGTTTGCATTAGCTCCTCTTTGAAGACCTAGTAGAATTCCATGCTAAAGCCATGGGCTTTTGGTTGGGAATTTTCCATAATTTCTATTGCCTTATGGGATATGGGACTGTTTAGTTAGTTTACCTGCTCTTGATTTAACTTTGGCATGTGTTATATGTCTAGAAAATCATCCATTTCATCTAGATTTTCCAGTTTTGTTGAGTATAGGCTTTTGTATTAAGATCTGCTGATTTTTTTAATATCCTCAAATTCTGTTCTTATGTCTCTCTTTTCATTTCTGATTTTGTTAGTTTGGATACTGTCGCTGTATCCTTTAGTTAGTTTTGCTAAAGGTTTATCTCTCTTCTTGTTTTTTCAAAGAACCAGATTTTGGTTGTATGGATTTTTAATATATGTCTCTTTGTTTCTGTGTGGTTGATTTCAGCCCTGAGTTTGACTATTTCCTGCTGTCCATTTCTCTTGGGTGTGTTTGCTTCTTTTTGTTCTAAGCCATTCAGGTGTGCTGTTAAGTTGCTAGTATTATTCTCCCAATTTCTTTACGAGGGCCAATTTCTTTACAAAGGTACCATGAGGTGCTGAGAAGAAGTGTGAGATGTTCTACAGATATCTTTTAAATCCATTTGGTTCATAACTTTGATTAGTTTCACTGTGTCTCTGTTTAGTTTCTGTTTAAATTGGTGAGAATGAGGTATTGAGTCTCCCACTATTATTCTGTGGGGTTCAGTGTGGGTTTTGAGCTTTAGTAAAGTTTCTTTTATGAATGTGGATGCCCTTATATTCGGGGCATAGATGATATGTGCTCTGAAAAGGGAAGGAAGCAAATGAGAGACAAACAGGAGAAAGGCAATTTAAGAGGCACTAACTGAATTAAGTTCTTCATGCATCATTTTTCATTTTACCTTTTAAAAACACTCAAAGAACAACAATGCCAACCAACCAGAGCTTTCAGAGACTAAACCACTTATGCAAAGACTATACATGGACTGACCCAGGGCTCCAACTGCATATATAGCAGAGGATAGCCTTCTTGGGCACCAGTGGAAGGGGAAACCCTTGCCCCTGACAAGGTTGGACCCCCAGTGCAGGAGAATGTCATGGGAAAGGGAGTAACATTTGAAATGTAAATAAAGAATTATATTCAATAAAAATAGGAAATCAGAAAACAAAATAAAAAACACTCATGAAGGTTAGATACTCATTATTTTGAGTTTGTGGAAGAAAGAGAAGTTCTAAAATGTATCTACACAGGGCTACTAATTTGGCTACAATTTGGCTTTACAGCTTGGACTTGATCATGCCATGCAATGATTCTGCTTTTCTCAGTAAGATTTAATGAATACAACAACAGGCACTATTAAAATAGGTCACCAGATAATGATGTCTAATGATCACAGAGTGTAGCAGATTTTGTTTCTGCTTCTAATTTCTTTCATTGTCTTATTTGTATATGATTCTTGGTTTATCACAAAAATCTCTCCATATACTTTAAGGATTAGTAACATTTGTATCAATTTCAGTTGTTAGAGAACAATTAGGAAATTGAGTAATAACAAGAATACAGAAAAGTACCAGTGCATTGTGGACAGCTGCTCTATTATTGCTTTAGTTTAGCAGGGTTCCCACCTGTGCCGTAGGCACTAACTGAAGCCTTTACCCAGTCACCATACTCTCTAAAGTTGCATACAGGCTGTAACTTAGGAACTGCCATGTGCTAAAATTTAAGTACAAACCCTGAGTCCTGCTGTTGAAAGCTGTACTAAGACAGCCAGTCAGGTCCTTGCCTATCTGAGTCATGGCAGTAAATTCAGCCAAAAAAATCATTTTTAATAGTTTTATGAATAAATGATATTATGGGAAGACACCCACACAGAAAGGAGAGGTATAGGGGAAGATCAAACTTTGAAAGGTTTAATACAGAGAGTTTGCTTTCTCTGTTAAACTCCACTTGCAGCCTAAGTGAGGGGGCTGGTTAGGACTCTGCTGTAGCACCACACCGCATGCTTCCTTTCTCTACTGTGTGCGATCTGATAAATTTTCAGGATCCAGTCCAGCTGTGCTCTCATCACATTGATTTAATGGCCCTTAAGAGAAACCATAAAAGTGCTTTCTGTTTAGTAGGACCCAGCTGTTTCTTGTGCTATTGCATAAGAGAGCAAGCCAACTTAGCTATAGATTATTATTAAAAATTCACATCGTCCTGTGTCTTTTCTTTTTGTACCAAAAAGACTTAGATTACATGTATGATTTGTTAAGGTAGATCATTAGGCACAAAGGGAAAAGATGTAAATGTAATATCTGATTTAATTCAAATAAGCTTATTGGCCCACCCCAAAAGCATTGGGTCTAATTAATGTAGGGTGTGTGTGTGTGTGTGTGTGTGTGTGTGTGTTCTCAGTATAAGATGAAGGAGAAGTGCCTGTGAAGACGACTCTGTTTTTATTAGCAGGCAGCAGTATAAAAAGCCAAGGAAATTATTGGCATATTATTGGGCTTTCCGATGAGGTTATAAATGCCGGAAGTTGGTACCGATTGAATGGCTGTGTAAATTTACAGTGTCAATCATATCATCTGAGACCTTTGGTTTCTGCAAACAGAAGGGTGACTGACTGCACTACTAGTAAATCTGTTAAATGTTAAGTCAGTCTATGAAGCAGTCTGTATTGGAAACAAGACATGAAGTACTTAAGAGCCTTTGCCTATCAGGTACTATTAATCCATGGAATATTCCAAAGTAGGATAGAATATGTTTTTTCCCTTTTAAGCAATGAGGGACATGGACTTGGGGAGGATGAAATACTAATATTTAGAGCCATGATTTTAGTATTGAACCACATTATAGTTGCTATGTTCAAGGAATGAGCTCAATAAATAAAGTCTTATGCAAAAAAAAACTCTGTCTAGAGAATTGATATTTATTTATTTAGGTTGCTCATGCTTGACTGTCATAGCCTTTATTTTAAATTGGCCATGTAAAAGCTACTTATTGTTATAGTTGTACAATCACAGAATTCTATATTGAAAACTACTAAAATTTAGACAGGAAATATTTGCTTTTTATCCTATCGCCGAGAAGCACACTGCTGGCAATAGACAATATTGTCTTAGAGAACTGACTTAACCAATTTAGAACCATTCATTTAAATATAGAGCTTAGTAACCATTTAAAACATGCATGCAGATGTTTTAGTATCTACTCATTAATGGGTCATATGGTTGCAATATGCACGTAAGAAAATTCATGTGTTAGAAGCTTTATTATCTTTTATTTTTTCATTCATTCATTCATTCATTCACTCATTCATTCATTATATTTTGGAGGCCACCCCTGAGACTTAATTACTGCTAGATGATGTCATGAGGATACGACACCTATAATTCAGTTAGTGGCTTTAGTAAAATAGGAAAGAAAATCTGAGCTAACTTGTTCCAGAGATGTCCCCATGTGGCATCCTCTGTCATGTTAGGACAACAAGAAGGCCAAGCAGATACTCATGCCATATCCTTAGACTTCTAGCCTCCAGAACTGTGAGAAATAGATTTCTTTTCTTTGTAAATTATCCAGTCTGTGGCATTCAGTTATAGAAAAAGAAAATAGACCAAGACAAGGTGGTTTCCAATAATAACACTTCTATAACCCATTTCAAACTTCATTTGATTTAAAAACATCTAAAAGTTGTATATTTTCAACTTAAGAATTCTTTTCACCACTAACTGAAACACTGCTTTTTGGACGTTGCTCTTGGCTTACATTTGCTGTTTTGAAAAAAAATACCTGTTGAATATCTATGGGAAACCTAATATGGAACTCAAGACTGTTCATAGGTTAAGAAAGTGGTATAGTTGTGTGGTAGTAGGTGATGGTTGGAGGATGTGCAGAAAGTGCAATGATTTTCCTCTGGGCATGCATGTTAGGATCTGTAGCAGATATCTGCAGTCAGAGATGCAACAGGATAAATACTAGGACCAGAGGTATCTTCAGCGCTGTATTTCAATAGCTGCTGTTTCTACTTAAGTGCCATGTAAACTGGTGTTCTTCTGTACTAAATAACATTAACTTGAGAAATCAAAGGATTAGTGGCCCAGAGAGACATCAATAACCAGTATCTTAACTTTGCCAGAAGGTTCTGTGAGAAACAGTAGGCTGTGTCAATATTTGCCACAATTACAATTCTAGCCAATGCCCTAAAGGCAGAATAGTGTTGCTTTTTCGCTGTGTGAACCATGAGTGTGACACCTCTGTATTCTGCCCAGTTTCAGCAGCCAAGTTTTTTTGCTAGGAGGAAAAGTGCAGCCCAGGCTCTCTGTAGGTCTCCAGTTTGCTGATTTAGAGTTCAGAATAAGAAAGGGGTTGGCAACCAACACCAAGCAAGTCAGAAAAATGCCAGGCTGATGTAACACAGGCTTCTCTTTCTCTTGAGAATGAGAGTCCAATGTTCCTTGAGACTGTTACAGGGTAACATATTATGGTTATCTTATGAATGATGGCTTTTGAAAAGTAGTGTTTGTGCTACATATTTTTGTGCTATTTTAGAAAATGTATTACAAGGGGCAAACAGCCAACATCCCAGACTAAGCTTCAGATGAAGTAGGACTAGTTTCGTGTAAACTGAGTTTGAGTTTGTTTTTTTTTCTTTTAGGTCAAAGGTAAAATGTATCATGCTGCACATGCATTTTTGGGATGTGTGCCTGGCCAGTCATGATTCATTATAACAACAACAACAACAACAACAACAACAACAACAACAACAACAACAATAATAACTTCTTTCTTTTATTTCATTATTATCAACTGAATTTTTCTGAAACTTTGATGACTAGCATTTTTCTATTTGTTCACTTAAAAAAATAGAAAAGAAAAGGGAAGGAAGCATCTGACAGAACATATACAGTTACAGGTAACAACATATCTGTCTCCTTCTAGCAGGACGACCTGTGGATAGACTCCAAACACAATATGACTATGCCAGTAGCTTATCAACATAGGGCCCAGATGGCCATTAACACTGGGTTGGTTTTTCATTTATTTCTGTGGTGCAAGAATGTTATGTGTAGAAGAGAGTAGTTTCCTGAGTTCTCAGTAACATTCACACCCAAAGAATAATCACACCATCCCGCATTGGCTAATGGGGGAAGGGTGCTTATGTTTGCCCTTATCCCTCCTGATAGTCACTTACAAGCTTAATGCTCCATCCATTTACGATGCCTTTCATCGGTGGCCATCTACTGTTACTTTGTAATGACCTTCATTAAGTCTGTCCTGACAGCCACACTTTGGCAATGGGCACATGCAATTTTTCTAAATAAAAGGCAAGTCTAGGCAATTAACAGTGATGAATTTTTTTTCAAATTTTAGTTATATAAGATAACACAATGTAAAAAGGAAAAACATTATAAATACTGAAAAAGTATTTGGTTTTTACTGAGGAAGATAATCTCTTAGTACTGATGTGCTCATGTGAGTCTTAAGACCTTTTTAATTTTTTATTCTTCGGTTGTTCAGTCTGTCATCTATCTGTCTATCTATTTACCATCAATCAATTTTCTATCTATCTATCTATCTATCTATCTATCTATCTATCTATCTATCTATCATCTATCACCAATTGATTATCTCTCTCTAATATATCTATCCATTCATTTGTCATCAATTGATTATTTCCCTAACACACACACACACACACACACACACACACACACACACACACCACCCATATCGATATGTCTATCATTTACACAGGATTTTATTCTTTAGCTCAGGCTGACCTAAAATGAGATATCTTTTTTTTTTTTTTTGGTTTCAGTGTGATGAGATTACAGGCATATGTATTCTGCCTGACTCAGCTTTTCACTTGAAAATTCTTATATGTATTTGTGTGTGTGTTGTATGTGTGTGTGTGTGTGTGTGTGTATGTGTGTGTGTGTGAGAAATGGTTTTATAATTCTGATGTGTGTACTAGTGCCATGTTCAACAATATCATTAGCTTCACTAAATCAAACAGAACGCTTGCTCAGACCTCCTATTTGGAAGGGTCTCTGCTTCCACTTTGCAGCTGATGAGTGTTTATTTTCTATTTATACTTGAAATAGTTTGACAGGTTAGATTTTTCTAGGAGCTTGTTCCTTTAGTCTAATGTTTCAGTCTGATGAAGACATTTTATTACTTGATTCATATTCACAGTTGTTGTCCCTCCCTCTTTGTTTTACCCCTGCCATTTTCTCAAGGGTTTCTGTGTCCGCTGTGTCCCATGTTTCTTAGTAAAACTTGGAAAATTTCATTACTTGACCATGAGTAAACTTATGGCTTTATTTGTATACACCACGAATCCCTTCACTTTTACTCATTATTTCCTTTCTTCTATTGTAAGTACTGTTTTATTTTAATCATGCTATCTGAATCTTTCATTAACTTTTAACCCTTGACATTTCCGAGGAGAAATAAAATTCTGTTTCATCCCTAAAAAGTCCCTACCTGTGCCCATATATTTCTATTAGTGATTTAAAAATTATCTTTATCATATTAAAGAATTTGGCTCTAAATCTTTTTTTATCTTCTCTGAAATTTTATAATTCCCCACTATGATTCTTTTTACTATTTGGCAACTTCGTACATGGCTATAATTAATTTTAGTCATTTTCATCCATAATGACCTTTATCATACCATCTCACTCTTTTAATGAAAATTTATTTTTTTGCAACAGGCCTCTTCTCCAATTTCCGGTCGTGTGTGTGTGTGTGTGTGTGTGTGTGTGTGTGTGTGTGTGTGTGTGTTTGTGGGTCTGTCTACCTGCCTGCCTGTCTCTCTCTCTCTGTCTCTTTCTCTGTCTCTGTGTGGTATCTATCTCTCTGTATCTCTATCTCTGTCTATCTCTCTCTCTGTATCTTCCTCTCTCTGTCTCTCTGTGTCTCCGTCTTTCTGTCTCTGTATGTATGTGTGGGTATATCTGTGTGGGTATATGCATGTGTGTCTGTCTCTATCAATCTCTCTGTGTCTTTCTCTGTGTTTGTCTGTCTCTCTCTGTGTATGTGTGCATTTATGTGTGCACATGCCTGTCTCTGTCTCTGTGTGTATGCACATGTGTGTTTGTGTGCACATGCATATGTGTGTATATGCATGTTCACGTCCTATCGAGTTTGATTAGAGTTCCTTCTATGAGCATGTGTGGGAGGCTATTTGCTGGGCACGGACAACTTTTATTGAGTGTATCATTGAAGAAAATATCACCCCTTCTCCCAGCAAACATTAACTGCCATTAGTTCCTGTAGGTGGGAGTCATAAGCCTTTCCCCTGTCCCTGACGACATGCTGAAGGGAAGATTGCTTGTGCAGGGCTTTTGGACATAGCCATAGCTCCAGTTATTTCATGCTGCAATGTAAAAATCATGTCCAGTAGTTGTCTTCTGCAGCTCACCTCTTTGGGCTTTTACATTCTTTCTGCCTCTTCATCCAGTTCCTTGAGTCTTAGAAGGGATGACATAGATGATTCATTTAGGTTTGAGCACTCCTCCATTACAGTCTGCTTAACTTCTGTCTACAACTGTAAGACCTTTCTGATGAAGGGTGATGATAGCACTGATCTAGGAAGATAAGCATAACTATTTAAGAGGAAATTTAACAGTATGACTCCTCAATAAAGCTAGTATAGATTCCCCTCCAGGGTCTATGACCCACAGTCTCTTTAGAGTTCAAGGCATGGGTTCCCTGCTTTTAAAAACCCTCAAGTCCAATCTTAAAGTGGCTGGTTTCAATCATCTCAGTAACGCCATTATTTCACTAAATAGTGTATCTTGTTTATCCGGAAGTTTTGGTATTTTAGTTCACAAGGTACAGAGCTGAGTAGGATTTCTTGTGGCTTTCCCCCAGACTAACCAGAATAGCACATTTCTGCACCGTGAAAGTTGGCCAGCAGGCAGGAGGCATCCAGCTTAGATCCATTTTAAACATCTATACTCTGTATACAAAAGCATATGGTGCATGTCTCCATAAGTAGCATCTTACCACCAAATTCTAGCTGGTAATCAATGAACTATCAGTTGCCTATATTGTTTGAGAGCCTCTGGAACCTCTCTGGCCAACAACTTGTAGAGAGCTATCTCAAGCTGGTCCTGGAATAATAGACCTCTGAGATAAATATTGTCTACTCATATAGGGTACTTCTGTTTAAATGCTTTTATTTTTAGCTATTTTACTTGCTCAGCTCACAAATCTGTAGATTTTACAACTTTTTTTCATAAATCCCTAGTTTTGGCTGCTCTTCTTTCCTTTCTTTTATTTAAGAAGGGTTTTCTCAAATAGTATATTTTAATCATTTTCATTATTTTCTAAATTTGCACAATATTATACAGAACTGTATATTATTCAGTTTTATGGTATAGTACATAGTATGGTGATCTCATGGTTTTTTTTTTTTAAGATGTTGCTTACAAAAGTAACAAAATTACTTTATAAGTGGTTTCCACATAAGTTTTTTTCTGTTTTTTTATTTTTTAATTTTTATTAGATATATTTCTTTACTTACATTTCTAATGTTATTTCCTTTCCTGGTTTCCTGTCCATAAGCCCCCATCCCCATACGGGTATTCCTCCCAACAATCCCCCTTACTGCCTCCCCCCATATTCCCCTGCACTGGGGGAAGACCGAGGATTTCCCCTTCCACTGGTATCCCAACAAGTCTATTCTCTGGTATATATGAAGTTGGAGCCCTGGGTGAGTCCATGTATAGTCCGTGGGTAGTGGTTTAGTCCCTGGAAGCTCTGGTTTGTTGGCATTGTTGTTCTTATGGGGTTGCAAGCTCCTTCAACTCTTTCAATACATCCTCTAATTCCTCCTAAGGGGGTTCTGTCCTCAGTTCAGTGGTTTGCTGCTAGCATTGACCTCTGCATTAAACATGCTCTGGATGTGTCTCTCAGGAGAGATCTATATCCGGTCCATTTCAGCATGCATGTTCTGGCTTCATCAATCTTATCTAGTTTTGGTGGCTATATATATATATATATATATATATATATATATATATATATATATATATATATATGGGTGACATGTGGGGCAGACTCTGAATGGCTGTTCCTTCAGTTGCTGTTCTAAACTTTGCTTCCATATACCCTCCTATGAATATTTTTCCCTTTGAAGAATGAGTGGGAGCATCTGCATTTTTGGTCATCCTTCTTGAGATTCCTGAGGTCTGTGGATTGTATCTTGGGTAGTTCCAGCTTTTGGGCTAATATCCATTTATCAATGAGTGCATACCAAGTGTGTTTTTCTGTGATTGAGTAACCTCACACAGGATGAGATTTTCTAGTTCGTTCCATTTGCCTATGAATTTCATGAGTCATTGTTTTTGATAGCTGAATAGTACTTCATTGTGTAGATGTACCACAGTTTTTGAATCCATTCCTCTGTTGAAGGGCATCTGGGTTCTTTCCAGCATCTGGCTATTATAAATAGGACTGCTATGAACATAGTCGAGCATGTGTCTTTGTTATATGTTGGGGCATCTTTTGGGTATATGCCCAAGAGAGGTATAGCTGGGTCCTCAGGTAGTGAAATGCCCAATTTTCTGAGGAACCTCCAGACTGATTTTCAAAGTGGTTGCACCAGTTTGCAATCCCACCAACAATGGTGGAGTGTTCCTCTTTCTCCACATCCTCACCAGCATTTGCTGTCACCTGAGTTTTTTACCTTAGCCATTCTGACTGGTGTGAGGAGGAATCTCAGGGTTGTTTTGATTTGCATTTCCCTGATGACTAACGATGTAGAACATTATTTGCTTTTTGGCCATTCAATAATTCTAAACTGAGAATGTTTTGTTTAGCTCTGTACCCCATTTTTAATAGGGTTATTTGGCTCTCTGGAGTCTAGCTTCTTGAGTTCTTTGTATATTTTGGATATTAGCCCTCTATCAGATGTAGGATTGATAAAGATCTTTTCCCCATCTGTTGGTTACCACTTTGTCCTAATGACAGTGTCTTTTACCTTACAGAAGCTTTGCAGTTTTATGAGGTCCCATTTGTCAATTCTTGATCTTAGAGCATAAGGCATTGGTGTTTTTTCCAGGAAATTTTCCCCAGTATCCATGTGTTCGAAACTCTTCCCCACTTTTTATACTATTAGTTTGAGTGTATCTGGTTTGATATGGAGGTCCTTGATCCACATGGACTTAAGTTTTGTACATGGTGATAAGAATGGGTCGATGTACACTCTTCTACATGCTGACCTCCGATTGAACCAGCACCATTTGTTGACAATACCATCTTTTTTCCATTGGATGGTTTTAGCTCCTTTGTCAAAGATCAAGTGACCATAGCTATGTGGGTTCATTTCTGGGTCTTCAATTCTGTTCCACTGATCTATCTGTCTTTCTCTGTACCAATACCATACAGTTTTTATGACTATTGCTCTGTAATACTGCTTGAAGTCAGGGATGGTGATTTCCCCCATAAGTTTTTTTATTGTTGACAATAGTTTTCACTGTCATGGATTTTTTGTTATTCCAAATGAATTTGCAAATTTCTCTTTCTATCTCTGTAAAGAATTGAGTAGAAATTTTGATGGGGATTACATAGAATCTGTAGAGTGCTTTTGGCAACATGGCCATCTTTACAATATTAATCCTGCCAATCCATGAGCATGGAAGATCTTTCCATCTTCTGAGATCTTCCTCAGTTTCTTTCTTCAGAGACTTGAAGTTCTCGTCATACAGATCTTTCACTTGCTTGGTTGAAGTCACACCAAGATATTTTGTATTATTTGGGAATATTGTGTAAGGTGTCATTTCCCTAGTTTTTTCCCCGTCTGTTTATCCTTTGAGTAGAGGAAGGCTACTGATTTGTTTGAGTTAATTTTATACCCTGACACTTTGCTTAAGTTGTTTATCAGGTTAAGTAGTTCTCTGGTGGAACTTTTGGGGTCACTTAAATATACTATCATATCATCTGCAAATAGTGATACTTTGATTTCCCTTCCAGTTTGTATCCCTTTGACTTCCTTTCACTGTCTGATTGCTCTGGTTAGGATTTTGAGTACTATATTGCATAAGTAGGGAGAGAGTGGGTAGCCTTGTCTAGTCCCCAATTTTAGTGGGATTGCTTCAAGTTTCTCTCCATTTACTTTGATGTTAGCTACTGGTTTGTTGTATATGGCTTTTACTATGTTTAGGTATGGCCCTTGAATTCCTGATCTTTCCAGGACTTTTATCATGAAGTGGTCTTGAATTTTTCTCAAAGGCTTTCTCAGCGTCTAATGAAATGATCATTGTGGTTCTTATCTTTGAGTTTGATTATATAATGGATTACACTGATGAATTTTTGTATATTAAACAATCTCTGCATCCCTGGGATAAAGCCTACTTTATCATGATGGATGATCATTTTGATATGCTCTTGGATTCAGTTTGCAAGAATTTTATTGAGTATTTTTACGTCAATATTCATAAGGGAAATTAGTCTGAAGTGCTCTTTCTTTGTTGGGTTTTTCTGTGGTTTCTGTGTAAGAGTAAATGTGGCTTCATAGAAGGAATTTTGTAGTGCTCCATCTGTTTCTGTTTCGTGAAATAGTTTGGACAGTATTGGTATGAGGTCTTCAATAAAGATGTGATACAATTCTGGACTACACCCATCTGTTCCTAGTCTCTTATTGGTTGGAAGATTTTTAATAACTGCTTCTATTTCTTTAGGAGTTATGGGGTTGTTTAGATGGTTTATTTGTTCTTGATTTAGCTTTGGTACCTGGTATCTGTCTAGAAAATGGTCTATTTCCTCCAGATTTTCCAGTTTTGTTGAATATAGGCTTTTGTATTAGGATCTAATGATTTTTTTTAATTTCTTCAGATTCTATTGTTTTGTCTCCCTTTTCATTTCTGATTCTGTTAATTTGGATACACTCTTTGTGACCTCTGGTTATTCTGAGTAAGAGTTTATCTATCTTGTTGATTTTTCTCAAAGAACCAGGTCCTGATTTGTTGATTCTTTGCATAGTCCTTTTCGTTTCTACTTGGTTGATTTCAGCCCTTGAATTTGAGTATTTCCTGCCTTCTAATCCTCTTGGGTTCATTTATTTCTTTTTAATTCTACAGCTTTTAGGGGTGCTGTCAAACTGCTGATATATGCTCTCTCCTGTTGCTTTTTGCAGTCACTCATAGCTCTGAGTTTTCCTATTGGCACTGATTTCATTGTGTTCCATAAGTTTGGGAATGTTGTATCTTCATTTTCATTAAATTCTAAGAAGTCTTTAATTTCTTTCTTTATTTCTTCCTTGACCAAGTTGTCATTGAGTAGATCATTGTTCAACTTCCATGTATATGTGGGCTTTCTGTCGTTATTGTTGTTATTGAAGACCAGTCTTAGTACGTGGTGATCTGATAGGATGTATGGGATTATTTCTATCTTCTTGTATCTGTTGAGGTCTGTTTTGTGACTTATTACATGGTCAATTTTGGAAAAAGTACTGTAAGTTGCTGAGAAGAAGGTTTATCCTTTAGATTTAGGATGGAATGTTCTACAAGCATCTGTTATATCCATTTGGTTCATAACTTCTGTTAGTTTCTCTATGTCTATGTTTAATTTCTGTTTCCATAATCTGTCAGTTGATGAGAATGAGGTGTTAAAATGTCCTACTATAATCATGTGAGGTACAATGTGTGCTTTGAACTTTAGTAAAGTTTCTTTTATGAATGTAGGTGCCCTTGCATTTGGAGCATAGATATTTAGGATTGAGAGTTCATCTTGGTACATTTTTCCTTTGATGAATATGAAGTGTCCTTCCTTATCTTTTTTAATGACTTTTGGTTGAAAGTCAATTTGATTTGACATTACAATGCCAACTCCAGCTTGTTTCTTCGGGCCATTTGCTTGGAAAGTTGTTTTCCAGTCATTTACTCTGAGGTAGTGTCTGTCTTTGTCTCTGAGGGGTGTTTCCTGCATGCAGCAAAATGCTGGGTCCTCTTTACGTATCCAGTCAGTTAGTCAATATCTTTTTTATTGGGGAATTGAGTCCGTTGATGTTGAGAGATATTAAGGAATAGTGATGTTGCTTCCTGTTATTTTCATTGTTAGTGGTGGAATTATGTTTGTGTGTCTCTCTTTTGTTTTCTTTGTAAGGAAATTATATTCTTGCTTTCTGTATGGTATAGTTTCTCTCCTTGTGTTGGAGTTTTCCATCTATTATCCTTTGTAGGGCTGGATTTGTAAAAAGATATTGTGTAAATTTGGTTTTCTCATGGAATATCTTTTTTTCTCCATCTATGTTAATTGAGAGTTTTGCTGGATACAGCAACTTGGGCTGGCATTTGTGTTCTCCTAGGGACTGTATGACATCTTTCCAGGATCTTCTGGCTTTCATAATCTCTGGGGAGAAGTCTGGTGTAATTCTTATAGGTCTACCTTTATATGTCACTTGACCTTTTTCCCATACTGTTTTTAATATTCTTTCTTTGTTTTGTGCATTTGGTGTTTTAACTACTAAGTGATGGGAGGAATTTCTTTTCTAGTCCAATTTATTTGGAGTTCTATAGGCTTCTTGTATATTTATGGGCATCTTTTTCTTTAGGTTAGGGAAGTTTTCTTCTATAATTTTGTTGAATATATTTATTGGCCCTTTACTTTGGGAGTCTTCACTTTCTTATATACCTCTTATCTTTAGGTTTGATTTTCTCATTGTGTCCTGGATATCCTGTATGTTTTGGGCTAGGAGATTTTTGCGTTTTACATTATCTTTGACAGTTGTGTTGATGTTTTCTATGGTATCTCATGTCCCTGATATTCTCTCTTCTATCTTTTATTCTGTTAGTGATGTTTGTATCTATGGCTCCTTGTCTCTTCCTTAGGTTTTCTATATCCAGGGTTGTCTCCCTTTGTGCTTTCTTTAGTGCTTCTATTTCCATTTTCAATTCGTTCACTTGTTTGGTTGTGTTTTCCTTTAATTCTTTCAGGGATTTTTGTGCTTCCTCTCTAAGGACTTCTACTTGTTTACTTGTGTTTTCCTGCATTTCTTTAAGGGAGTTCTTTATGTCTTTCTTAAAGTCCCCCATCATTATCAATAATGTGATTTTTAAATCTAAGTCTTGCTTTTCTGGTGTGTTTTGATATCCAGTATTTTCTTTCGTGGGAGAACTGGGCTCTGATGATGCCAAGTTGTATTGGTTTCTGTTGCTTAGGATCCTGAGCTGCCTCTAGCCATTAGGTTGTCTCTGGTGTTTGCTTGTCTTGCTGTTTCTAAGAGTGACTTGGCCCTGCTGTAGGCCTCTCTGTCAGCACTCCTGTAGAACTGTGTTCCTGCTTTCTTTCAGCCTTTCCTGAGAACAGGTGCTCTGATTTCAGGTCTGTCACGCTCCTGGAGACTGTCTCCCAGCTCTTGGTGTGGGTAGGAATCAAAGGGTCCTGTCCCTGGTTGCTCCTAGGTCCTTACACACAGGGTGCACAGTTGGCACTAGGCGATTACCTCTTGGGTCTGAACTGTGGGCAAAGGGTAGTCTCCTCTGACTTCTCAGAAGTGTCCATACTTTGGGTGTAGGGAGCTGTTTGTTTGGTTTAGGTTGGTCCTGGGTGCAGATCAGAACCGTGGGTATCAGTGCCTGTCTGTTCCTATATCCCTGTGTCCAGAGGCACTGGGCAGTTTCCCCTTGGACTGGGGATATGGGCAGAGGTGTGCAGAGGTGGCAGTCTGTCCTAAAGTCTCAGGATGTCTGCACTCCTGGGTGTTCAGCTCTCTTCCCCATGGGATTTGGGTGCAGGGGACATGATATTTTTTATATATTTCATTTTGCCTGATTCTTCCATATCACCCTCTTTACCTCCTACCTTTTCATTCCTACTTTCCCTGTTATGCTCTCTCAGCTCTGGAATTCTTCCTTCTATGTTTTTTTTTATTATTATCTTTGAGGCCACCTTTCTTAAAAATCTTCCATTTGCAATTTATATGTGCTCCCTTTTAATTCCTGGTCATTACTCATAATTGCTCCTCCTTGGATATATTTAAGGTAGAGAATCCACAGATGAGAGAAAATATACCATATATGACTCCAGGTTATTTTTATTTTCTAGGTTTCTAATGTTTTCCAATTCTATCTTAATGTTTTCCAATTCTACCCATTTTGTAATTTTATATTCATTATTCTATATAATTCCATTATTCTTATTACATTTTCATTATCCATCGGTTTGCTGATGGACATCTAGGTGCATTTTCTTTCATTACTTTTATAAATAGAGAAATGATGATCATGGTTGTGAAGGTATCTCTACAGCAAAGTCCTTTGGGTCACATGGAAATTCTATTTTAGTTGTCTTTTTTTAAACTCTACACTGATTTCCATAGTAATTTTACTAGTTTATATTATCAACAACAGGTAAAAAAATAGTCCCCACATCCTTGCCTACATTGTCATCCTTTCTTTTCCTTTCCTTTTTCTTTTCTTTTTCTCTTTTCCTTTCTTGATAGCAACCATTCACACTGGTGTGAGACAGAATCTCAAAGTGATTTTAGTTTGTTTATTTCTACTATCTAGACATGTTACACTCAATTTAAATAATTTTGGCTATTTGTACGCATTCTTTTCAGACCCATCTGTCGAGGGGTTCATTTATTGCTTGGCATAACATTTTTTTATGTTTAGCTTTTAGAGTTCTTTATATACTCTAGATACAAAACCCTTTTTGGAAGAATATCTGGAAGAGATGTTTTCCCATTCTTTGGGCTGTCAGTTCACTCTGTTGATAGTTTATTTTGTTATACAGAAGTTTATTAAATTTATGTAATCTCATTTGTCAAATCCAAGGCTGTTTAATGAACTTCTGTAGTTTTATTTAGAATGTTTTACCTATCTTTGTTTTAACATATTTTTCCTATTTTCCTTTTGTGGTTTCAGAATTTCCAGATTAAGTTAAGGTCGTTGATAGGTTTGAATTGATTTTTTTTTGGAGAATGAGAGATATAGGTCAAATTCCATACACAGTAATGGATATATAGTTTGGCACACAACATTTATTTTAAAGAATGTCTTTTCCTGTTTCATCTTTATATAATTATATACTTTTTCTAGAACTGTGCAGGTTAACCTATGGATCTTTTTTATCTTCCATTGGTCAGATCAATGTGCTAACAACATACTGTCTTGTCACCATGACTCTGTAGTATAGCTTAAAGTCAGGTCTGATGATGGCTCCAGCTTTGTTCCTTCTGCTTGTAATGACTTTGGCAATCCACAGAGTCTTGTGCTTCTATGTGAATTTCATAGCTGTTTTTCTATCCTATGAAGAATGTTTTATTAGAATATAAGACATTTAAAAGAATAAACTATTCTTTTATTCTAAATAAAACAACAGAATATTTTTCTGTTGTTTAGTGTCCTATCAAGTTGTATTTCAGTGTCTTAACATTTTCCTTATAAAAATCCTTCCTTCATCTTCATTGTTTAGGTTTACTCCTATGTACTTTTTAGACTATTATGAATGGGACATTTTTCTGATTTATTCCTCAGTATGTTCATTATGGCTTCATGTAAGGCTCCAAATCCTGAATGTTAATTTTGAATACTGCTACTTTCCTGAAAGTATTAACCAGCCCCAGAAGCTTTTGGTGGTATCCATGATGGTTTTTCAGCATAAATTTAAATCACTTGAGAATATGGATACTTTAATTTCTCATTTTCATTCTTATTACTTTTGCTAAGAATTCAAACACTATATTAAAATAAAGAGTAGTTAGAATGGGCAGTCTTGCCTACTGCCACACGTTAAAGATTTTTCCAATACATATTACATTGTCTATGGGTATGTCATTTTCTAGTATTACTATATCTAGTACTATTATAAATTTGATATCAACTTTGTAGTATAAAATTTATATCAGCTTTGTAGAGTGTAGTTACTAATATTTCTTCTCTTTCTCTTTTGTGAAACTTTTAACGCAGATGCTTTCAAAGTTTAGAAGACTTTTTAAATTTATTTATTTATTTATTTATTTATTTATTTATTTATTTATTTATTTTTCCACTCCAGATTTTATACTGCCCCAGGTTCACCCCTCAAGGGTTCCACATCCTATACCTTCTCTTCACTGCCCCACCCCGCACTTATCCTCCCTCCTATCTCCACAAAGATTTCCCCATCCTACTCATCCCACCAGACTTCTAATCCTCCTGGGGCCTCCAGTCTCTTGAGAATTAGATACATTTTCTCTGACTGAACCCAGACCGGAAAGTCCTCTGCTGTATATGTGTTGGAGGCCTCATCTCAGCTGCTGTATGTTGCCTGGTTGGTGATCCAGTGTCTAAGAGATCTCAGGGGTCCAAGTTACTTGAGACTGCTAGTGCTTCTACAAGGTGGCCCTCCTCCTTAACTTCCTCCAGCTTTTCCCTAACTCAACTAGAGGGGTCAGAAGCTTCTCTCCATTAGTTGGGTGAACATATCTGTATCTGACTCTTTCATTTGCTCATTGGGTCTTTTGGAGAGCAGTCATGGTAGGTCCCTTTTTGTCAATGCCCCATAGCCTCAAAAATAGTGTCAGGTCTTGGGGCCTCCTCTTGAGCTGGGACTCACTTGGAGCCTGTTGCTGGACCTTCTTATGCCCAGGTTCCTCTCCATTTCTATCCCTGCATTTCTTTCAGACAGGAAGAAATATTGGTCAGAGCTTTGACTGTGAGAGAGCAATCCCATCCTTCATTTGATGCCATGTCTTTCTGCAGGAGGTGGATCAATAAGTTCCCTCTCCACACTGTATGGATTTTCACCTAGGATCCCCCCTTTAAGTACTGAGAGTCTCTCATTTTCCAGGTCTCTGGTACATTCTAGAAGGTCTTCCCAACCTTCTTCCTCCCGAGGTCTACTGCTTCCATTCTTTATGCTGGACCTCAGGGCTTCAGTCCATTTCCCCTACCCAATACCAGATCATGTTCCCATTTCCCCCAGCCCCAAAGCCCTTTTTCTCCCCTATCCCCCGTTCCTCTCCCCTACTTGTTGCTTTCTTCTCCCTCCCAAGTGGAACTGAGGTGTCCTCAATGGACCCTTCAGCTTGTTGACATTTTGAGTTCTGTGGACTATACCTTGGGATCCTGTCCTTTTTTCTTTTTATTCGCTTATCAGTGGGAACATACTGTGCATTCCATTTTGGGTCTGAGTTACCTCACTAAGGATGGGATTTTGTAGTTCCATCCATTTTTCTGCAAAACTCAGGATGTTCTCGTTCTTAATAACTGAGCAGTACTCCATTGTGTAAATGAAAACATTTTCTGTATCCATTCTTCTGTTGTGGGACATCTGGGTTGGTTCTAGCTTCTGGCTATCATAAATAAGACAGTTATGAACATGTGCCCTTGTGGCATGGTGGGGTATCTTTGGGGTATATTCCCAAGAGTGATATTTCTGGATCTTTAGGTAAGTCTATTTCCAATTTTCTGAGGAACTTTCAGATTGATTTCCTGAGTGGTTGTACCATCTTGCAATCCCACCAACAATTGAAGGAGCGTTCCTCTTTCTCCACATCTTCTTCAGTATCTGTGGTCTCCTGAGTTTTTGATCTTAGCCATTCTGACTGGTGTAAGGTGGAATTTCAGGGAATTTCTCTGATTACTAAGAACTTTGAACATTTCTTTAGGTGCTTCTCAGCAATTTAAGATTCCTCTATTGTGAATTCTCTGTTTAGTACTATACCTCATTTTTTGATTGGGTAGTTTGGTTTTTTAGCTTCTTGAGTTCTTTACATATTTTGGATATTAGCTCTCTATCAGATATGGGGTTAGTGAAAATTTTTTTCTCAATCTGTAGGTGCTGATTTGTCTTATTGACTATGTCCTTTGCCTTAGAGAAGCTTTCCAGTTTCATGAAGTCCCATTTATCAATTCTTGATTTTAGAGCATGAGCCTTTAGAGTTAGGAAATTTCTGCCTGTGCCAATGAGTTCACATTCTCTTCTATTAGATTCAGTGTATCTAGTTTTATGTTGAAGTCCTTGATTCACTTGGACTCGAGCATTGTGGATGGTGACAAATATGGGTCTATTTTCATTTTTCTACACACAGACATCCAATTGGACCAGCCCCATTTATTTAAGATCCATTCTTTATTCCATTGTATAGTTTTGGATTCTTTGTCAAAGATCAAGTGTGCTTAAGTGTATGGTTTTATGTCTGGGTCTTCAATTCTATTCCATTGAACAACCTGTCTGTCTCTGTACCAATACCATGTAGTTTTTAATCACTATTGCTCTGTAGTAGATCTTGAGGTCAGGGATGGTGATTCCCCCAGTTTTTCTTTATTGTGAAGAATGTTTTTTGCTATTCTGATTTTTTTGCCTTTCCAGATGAATTTCTCTTTCCATGTCTTTGAAGAATTGTGTCGGGATTTTGAATGGGGATTGCATTGAATCTGTAGATTGCCTTTTGTAGGATGCCATTTTCACTATGTTAATTCTGTCAATCAATGAGCATGGGAGATCTCTCCATTTTCTGAGATCTTCTTTGATTTCTTTCTTGAAAGACTTGAAGTTCTTACCATAAAGGTCTTTCACTTGTTTGGTTATTTTATATTATCTGTGGCTATTGTGAAGGGAATTCTTTCCCTAATTTCTTTGTCAGTCTGTTTATCATTTGTATAAAGGAAGGCTACTGATTTATTTGAGTTAATTTTATATCCTGACACTTTGCAAAAGTTGTGTATCATCTAGAGAAGTTCTCTGGTAGAATTTTTGAGGTCACTTATATATACTATTATACCATCTGCAAATAGTGATAAATTTAATTCTTCTTTGCCAATATTTATCCCCTTGATCTCTCTTTGTTTTCTTACTGTTCTAGCTAACACTTCAAGTACTATATTGAATAGATATTGGGAGAGTGGGAGTTCTTGACTTGTCCCAGATTTTAGTAGGGTTGCTTCAAAAATCTCTCCATTTAATTTGCTATTGCTGTTGTTTTGCAGTAAACTGTTTTTATTTTGTTTCGGTATGGACCTTGAATTCCTTATCTCTCCAATACATTTAACATGAAGGGGTGTTGTATTTTGTAAAATGCTTTTTCTGCATCCAAGGAGCTGATTATGTGATTTTTTTTCTTCGAGTTTGTTTACATGTTGGATTATGTTAGTGGATTTTTATATACTGGACCAACCTTGCATCCCTGGGATGAAGTGTACTTAATCATGGTGAATGATGTTTTGATGTGTTCTTGGATTCAATTTGTATGAATTTTATTGAGTATTTTTGCATCGATATTCATAAATAAGATTAGGCTGAAGTTCCCTTTTATGGTAGGGTCCTTGTGTGCTTTAGGTATCAAAGTAATTGTGGCTCCCTAGAATGAATTAGATAGTGTTTCTTCTAATTATTCTTTTATGGAATAGTTTGAGGAATATTGATATCAGATCTTCTTTGAAGGTCTGGTAGAATTCTGAACTAAATCCATCTGACTCTGTTTTTTTTCCCCAGAGGTTTTTAATGACTTCTCTTTCCTCATGGGATATGGGTTTATTATAAAGTTTAGTTGCTTTTGATTTAACTTTGGTATGTAGTATTTATCTAGAAAACTATCCATTTCATCTAGATTTCCAGTTGAGTATAGGCTTTTATAGTAGGATCTGATGATTTTTTTGTATTTCCTGTTCCTGTTGTTATATCTCTGTTTTCATTTCTGATTTTGTTAATTTGGATACTGCCTCTGGGCCCTTTAGTTACTTGGCTAGGGGTTTATCTATCTTGTTGATTCTCTCAAGAAACCAGCTTTGGGTTTTGCTGATTCTTTGTATTGTTCTCTTGTTTCTATTTGGTTGATTTCACACCTGAGTTTGACTATTTCCTGCCTTCTACTCCTCTTGGGTGAGTTTACTTCTTTTTATTCTAGAGCCCTCAGGCCTGCTGTTAAGCTGCTAGTGCAATCTGTCTCCTTTTTCTTTACCAGGGCACTTAGTGCTATGAATTTCCCTCTTAGCATTGTTTTCATTGTGTTCCATAAGTTTGGATATGATGTGTTAACATTTTCATTAAATTACAGGAAGTCTTTAATTTCTTTCTTTATTTCATTCTTGACCAAATTTTCATTGGGTAGAGAGTTATTCAGTTTTCACATGTATATGGGTTTTCTGTTGCTTTTGCTATTACTGAAGACCAGCATTAGGCCACGGTGGTCTGATAGGGTGCATGGGATTATTTCACTCTTCTTGTATCAGTTGAGGGTTGTTTTGTGACCAACAATTAATGGTCAGTTTTGGAGAAGGTACCATGAAGTGATGAAAAGAAGGTACCATGAAGTGATGAAAAGAAGGTGAATTCTTTTGTTATAGAGTGAAATGTTCTGTAGATAGTTGTTAAATCCATTTGGTTCATAACCTCTATTAGTTTCAGTATGCTTTGTTTAGTTTCTATTTCAATCACCTGTCCAGTGGTGAGAGTGGGTTGTTGAAGTCTCCCACACAATAATAGTGTGGGGTTTAATGTGTATTTTGAGTTTTACTAAAGTTTCTTTTATGAATGAGGGATTGGATGTTCAGAATTAAGACTTTCTCCTGGTGGATTTGCCCTTTGATAAGTAAGAAGTGTCCTTCCTCATTATGCTTGATAACTTTTGACTGAAAGTCTATTTTATTGGAAGACAACACTAGCTTGTTTCTTGGGACCATTTGCTTGGTAGGCCCTTTTCTAGCTTGTTTCTTGGGACCTTTTGCTTGGTAGACTCCTTTTACTCTGAGATAGTGTCTGTCTTTGTTCTTGAGGTGTGTTTCTTGTATGCAGCAAAATGCTGGATCTTGTTTACATATGCAGTTTGTTAGTTTATGCCTTTTTATATGTGATGTGAGTCCATTAATATTGAGAAATATTAGACAGATGACTGTTGATTCCTGTTATATTTGCTTTTGTAGGTCGCTTTATGTGCTTGTGGTTTTCTCCTTTTGATTTTGTTGTGAGATGCTTAATATCTTGTCTTTTCAATCGACTTTTGTAATAAGTCCATCTGACCCTGGATTTTTCTTTGCCACAAGAATTTTAAATTCTGACACAGTCTTCTTGCTTGCTATGAGTCTATTTAGCTCATTTAAATCATCAATCATCTAGCTTCAATTTCAGTAATTTATATACATTTATAAATTTAATATGATCTTGATTTTTCCTCTTTCTTGTCATATTTGCTTTCATATAATTCCCTGTTGATTTTCTGGATTACATTGGAGTCCATTTGAAAAACTCTCCCATTATCTCCAATTTTATTTACATGTTTTTTTCTCTCTTTTTGTTTGTTTGTCTGGGAATTGGTCCATCATGATAATCTCTCCAAAGAGCTACCTCTTTATGTAATTAATAATTTTATGGTTTTCTAGTTTTTATTAATTAATTTCTACCCTGGTCTATCTTATTTTTTACAGAGCTTAAGTTTGGTATCTTGCTTTCCTGAGGTTTTATAATGCTTCAGGATGATGTTTATTTGAGATTTTTTCTGAATTTTTTAATGTGAATACTTGTAGCTATAAAGTGTCCTCTTCAGACTCCCTTGGCTGTATGATATAAGCTCTGGTATGATATACTTTGACTTTCATTTGACTCTGGGAATTTTTAAAATTTTTTCCCCATTTTCTCCAGTGTACCACTGTTCATTGAAAACTTTCTGTTTTATTTTCAGTCATTTGTATGCTTTCTGAAGTTAACCTTCTTGATTTCTAATATTATTCTCCTATGATTTCATTGAAATTAATAAATTAACTTGATTTTTTTTTTACCTTACTAAGACTTGCTTTGTGGCCTATGAAGAGAATCTCTGTTCCTTATCTGTTTGATGGCATGTTCTGTAGATATCTATCAAGTCCAAATGATCTCCTGGGAAAACCTGCTATTAAGGTTACAGTCTATCATGACTGGACATCTCTTTGGACTACATGCAAAATGGAGGACTCCCCTATCCAGCAAGGCTTCTTTTTTTCTCTTTGACCTTATCTGGGGATCCTGACATCATACATCCTCTACCTGAAGAATGTCACATAGTCCTTGGTTCAACTCCCTTTCTCCTGATAAGAGCCTACCCAAGCAAGCACCTTTAATGTCTCTCCATGCATGGGAGACATTCCCAGTACCTTAAATCACAGCCAAGGTACATTCAACCTGAAAAACACTTCCCGTTCTCCAAAGGTTGATACAGTATCCCTTGTTCATGCCAAATAAAGTATTTGTACAAGCTATTGTACTAAATATCATCCTAGCATGCTGCTTCAATGAATTTCATCTAAAAGAGCCGTAACGCTAAAATAGTTGAAGAAGGCTTTCTCCTCCCTGGCATTGAAAGCTGAAGATTCTGCTGAACAACCCATTCCAGGTTCTGCTTTATCCTTTCATGCCCACTGTGTAACAGTGTCTGGACACCCCCAAGGAAGGAAGCAGAACATGGAATGAAAATGATCCATGGAGTAGTTTACCTTTCATGTTACTTTGCTTATTTTAATTTTTGATAGAGGACATATTTAAACATGAGACTAGGGTGTTGAAATCTCCTATTATTATTGCATTATGAATTTGGAAACCTCATTATTCATGGCATACATAAAATAGATAAAACATTCTGATGAATTTTTTTATTGACATATAATAGTTGTCTTTACTTTGTTTGATTACTTTTGGTTTGAAATCTAATTTTTCAGATGTGAGAATTGATTCACCAGCTTTCTTTTCACTTTCATTAGATAAATGGCTTGCTGTTTGACATTTGATTCAAAGTTTACAGATTATTTATGTAATAATAAATAGTTAAGAGTGTTATGAGTGTTTCTTAGAAACAACAAATAACTGGATCATATTTCTTAACTCAATTGATTAGTCTGTGCATTTTCAACCCATTTTATTAGCACCTATTAATTTTTCAAAGTAGTGGGTTTATTATTAAATTTTATACGTGAATATACTATACTTTGATAATATGCAATCCCTGTGGTTAAATCTTGTTCCCCCCCACCACTGTCCTCTTTCTTCTACCTTCATTTATTTCTAGATTCTCCTTTAAATTATTATTGTGACATTTATACATAAATGTTGACTCAATTTGGTGTAGATTATATGTATATATTTTCAGGATAGACCTCTTAATATTTATATAACCACATAAGGGGCTTACCCCTGACAGAGACCAACTCTCTTAGCAACCATTAGTTATCTATATCCCTTTTTCAAGGCATGAAGTCTTATGTGATTTCTGCATCAATATTGACCTGTCTGTTGGTCCTATTTAGGGTATCACATTGTTGAGATTTCATAGATACAAGTTGTCACATAAGAAAGAGAGCATAATATTCCACAGATGGTGCTGGCTCAAGTAGTAATTGGCATGTAGAAGAGTGCAAATCCATCCAATTATCTCCATGTACAAAACTCAGGTCCAAGTGTATCAAGGACCTCTACATAAAACCAGACACACTGAATCTAATAGAAGAGAAAGTGAGAAAGAATCTCGAACACATTGGCATGGGAAATTTCCCTGAAAAGAACACCAATGGCTCAGGCTCTAAGATCAGCTATAGACATAAAGGATCTCACAAAAGTAAAAAGCTTCTATGAGGCAAAGGACACTGTCAATAGGATAAACCAGAAACCCACAGATTGGGGAAAGATCTTTACCAAACCTATGTGCAATAGAAGACCAATATCCAATATATGCAGAGAATGAAGAAGTTTGACTCCAGAGAATGAAATAACCCTATTAAAAATATAGTACATAGCTAAACAAAGAATTCTCAGCTGAGGAATCTCTAATGGCTGAGAACCACCTTAAAGAAATGTTCAAGATCCTTAGTCATCAAGTAAATTAAATCAAAACTACTCTGAGATTCCACCTTACACCAGTCAAAATGACTAAGATCAAAAACTCAGGTGACAGCAAATGCTGTCGAGGGTGCGGAGAAAGAGAAGTATTTTCTTTTGCTGGTGGGATTGCAGGCTGGCACACCCACTTTGGAAATCAATCTGAAAGTTCATCAGAAAATTGGAAATAGACCTACCTAAAGATCCAGAAATACCACTCTTGGGAATACACCCCAAAGATGCCCCACCATGCCACAGGGGCATATGTTCCATTCATTATGTTCATAGCAGCCTTATTTGTGATAGCCAGAAGCTGGAATCAAACCAGATGTCCCATGGCAGAAGAATGGATACAGAAAATGTGGTTCCTTTACACAATGGAATACTACTCAGCTACTAAAAACAATGGTTCATGAAATTTGCAGGCAAATGGATAGAACTAGAAAATATCATCCTGATTGAGGTAACTCAGTCACAAAAGCACACACATGGTATATACTTACTGATAAGTCAATATAAGAACAAAGCTCTGAATATCCACAATACAACTCAGACCGTATGAAGCTCGAGAAGAAGGAAGACTAAAGCATGGATGCTTCAGTCCTACTTAGAAGAGCAAACAAAGTAATCATGGGTAGTAGAGGGATGGAGGACATTGGAAGGATGATGAGGAAAGGGGGACAGGATCAGATATGGGAGCAGAAGGGCTGGCAGAAAAGTACAGAGAGTCATGAATTTGAATGTAGCAGTAGGGTAAGGAGAACTAGGGGTAGCCACCAGAAAGTCCTAGATGCCAGGAAAGCAAGAGGCTCCCAAGACACAACAGGGATGACATTAGCTGAAATACCCAACACAGGAGAGACAGAACCTGTAGAGACCATGTCCAGATATTAGGCACTATCCCTATTGAGGAATGGGGCCACCCACCCATCTCAAAAATTTTAACCCACAATTGTTCCTGTGTAAAGGAAATGCAGGGACAAAGAGTGGAGCAGATACTGAAGGAAAGGCCAGCCAGAGACTGTCCCACCTAGGGATTTATCCCATCTATAGACACCAAACCCAGACACTATTGCTGATGCCAAGAAGTGCTTGCTGATAGGAGCCTGGTATAACTGTCCCATGAGAGGTACTACCAGAGCCTGACCAATACAGATGTGGATACATGCAGCTAACCATCAGACTGAGCATGAAAACCCTAATAGAGAAGTTAGGGGAAAGACTGAAGGAACTGAAGGGGTTTGCAACCCCATAGGAAGAACAACAATATCAACTAACCAGAATCTCGAGAGCTTCCAGGGACTAAACCACCAACCAAAGAGCTGCATATGTAGCAGAAGATGACCTTACCTGGCATCAATGGGAGGGGAAGCCCTTGGTCCTTTGGAGGCTTGATGCCCCAAAGTAGGGTAATGCTAGGTGGGTGAGGCAAGAGTGGATTGGTGGGTGGTGGAATTCCATCATTCCACAGGGCGCAGGGGCTATGGAATAGGGGGTTTGCAGAGGAGAAATCGGGAATGGGGATAACATTTGAAATGTAAATAAATAAAATAACCAATCAATTAGAAGAAAAAGTACATTCAGTCTCTCACCAGACATCTTGTTTCTCTGGCCTTTACAATCTTTCTGTCCCTTTTACATGACATTCCCCAAGCCTTAGGTATAGTAATTATGTTGTAGATGAATCAAATGGACCTGAGCACCTCATGGTCAGTTGTTCTCTGAATTCTGACAAAAATGTGGGTTTTTGTAATGAGCTCAATATGCTCTACAAAAAAGTCATGTTAAAAGGTGAGAGTTATACTTATCTGTGGATATCAAATATGTATGTGGCACATAGAAATTATACTTGTTTAGAAAAATGATAGTAATAAATTCTCTTCTAGGTTCTGTGGCCTACCAGTCGTGAGTGCTGGTCCATGTTTGCTTTATGTAGTATGAATTTCCTCTCATTCAACAGACCTCAATTCCAATTAGACAGCTGTTGCTTACTCCCAAAGATGTACGTACCACTACAGTACTTTGGTGGTATCTGTGTGTGCCTTCTAATTGGTGGGTTAAGGCTGTTTATACTCTAGATTATAACTGAGAAGAGTTTGCTAGTGATAATGATTTTGTTGCCTGTTGTTATTGTTAAATGGTTAATCATTAGTTCTTTTCATCCTTTCTGGTGCTGTTGGGGTTTGGTGTTTGGCTCTGTTGTGTACAGTTGGCTCTCTCTTCCTACCTCTCCTACTCATTTGTTACCTCCATGTACTGCATTATGTTTTGTACTTATATGAAGTGTGAAACTTTTCTTCCTCTGTGTAGATTATTCATTTAAATATTTTCTGCAGTGCTGCAGAATTGCATTAACTTGCGTTTGTCTTTGAATATTATTTCTCCACCTATTTCAACAAATAATCTTGAAAGTTATTACAATCTTTGTTGACATGTAGTTACTTTCAATGTTTGGATCATATTATTTCATGCCCTCCTGTCCTTATTGAGGATAAACCTGTTTCAGCAATAGTGCTTTTCAAATGGCATCCAGCTTCTTTTGCCTCAATAACCTTCCATTCAACACTTCTATCAGTGGCTATTCTTCTGTCATAGTTTGATCTCCAGCCCTTTCCTTTCAATGCCCCAGGAATTCTGTCACAGGACCTCACTGCCTCACCTGAAGGTTTGTTTATTGCATTGCTACTGTGACAACTCATTGTTCTGGCCACTCCTGTTTTAGCTCACCCCAGGTCTGCCTGCTGCCTAGTATTCCAATCTTTTGGAAACAATTGAAATCTGTGGTATATAATGTACTCAACTTTTAAAACTTGAGTTTTATGTACTTCTAAAGACTAAAAGTTCTGCAATGGTTGGATATAGTACTTTCAATATATTAATAGATTAATGCTGCTCAAGTTTCTTTTAAAAATGTATGTGGGGTTTTTTTCCAGCAGTATGTCTGTGTAGCATGTGTGTGCCTGGTACTTATGGAGGCCAGAAGAAGGCACTATATCCCTGGTTTGGCATTATGGGTTGTTTCAAGCCCCCATGTGGGTGTTGAGAATTAAACCCAGGTCCTTTGGAATAGCAGCAAGTGCCCTAAACAGTTGAGTCATCTCTACAGTTCCCTCTTATTAGATTTCATTCTCTCTCAGGAGCTCAGTGCAGGAAATTTAACAAACTTGCTGTAGGTTCATTGGCCTCAGAAGATTTCTAGAACTTCATCGACAGTCTGCACGAGTGTCTGACTCTGGCATTCTGTTTGTTTGCTGTACTAGCTCCGTTTGTAAAATTATGCCACATTCTCTTGCCTACTCTAAATGAGGCCTATCTCTTTGTAGTTTTTTTTTATCATGACATTGGGAAGAAAGAGTTTGATTTGACTTACACTGCTAATCATGGTCTATTATTAAGGCAAGTCAAGGTAAAAGTTCAACATAAAACCTTGAAATCAGATGCTGGCCCTTCCACACAGTGCTTCTGAACAAGGCACTTACTTCATAGACAAAAATATAGCAGGAAAAACAGAAAATGCTGCCTTTTAGCTGGCTTTTAAGCCAACTTACATTCAGCTAGCTTCCTTATATAGTTTAAGAGAATTTGCATAGGACATAGTGCCCCAACAGGACTCTTCTATATTGTTTATCAGTAAAGATAACACTCCCCTCAAAGACATTCCTGAAGGTTAATCCAGGCACTTTCTCAACTACTGCTCTCCTTTTGGATGACTCTAGGCTGTGTCAGATTGATCTTTCAACCAAATTTAACAACACGTGTCATTCCACTGAAATTGTACATTTATTTATGACTTATCCATTATTCTTTGAATTTTAGAAGTTTGGCTTAGAATCATTAGCAATGAAAAATAATTGGCATGTGTGCCCTGTCACTTCATGTTAGTTGCCTTTACCTTTTCTGGTTTGCAAGTGTGAGACCTTATGTTTTAGTACTGTTTTGTTTGTACCTAATAGTTAGTGCAATTGTAATCATTGTAATCAGATCATGTTTAGATTTGCCGCACTTTTTACAAATGTATCTTGTTATCTTCATTTTGACTTTTCCACTTCCTTGTCAAGATTTATACTGTGATTGTTCTTCATTGAGGACTAGAAAACTTGGTCAATTTTAATCCCTGCCCCGTCATACATTCTAGCCTCATATAAATTGTTCTTTGGCAAGATTTTTTTTCTTTGATTGTTTTTATGATACCCTCCTTGTCTTTGATATCCCTCCTGTTTGAGGTTCTGATCGGTAGAAAAGACATTCGAGCAAGCTTAGAAGCCCTGCCTTCTGGTTTCTACAGTGGAAGCTCCTGATGACCAACAGCCGATCATCACAGCATGGATATATTGGCAGTAGGATTATAGGATCCCAGGTTCTTCAGTATAATTAGCATGAGCTCTTGACTTCTTTCCATACAGTGCTATTTCTGGACATTATTTATGAATTATAGATGAGAAATAGGTAGATCACCTTAATGTGCAAAGTTTATACATCTTTATTCCATTGGCCTCCATAATGAACAAATGATTGTTTTAACCAATAAAATGGCATGACCAAACTTAATGAAGCACTGTAGTATGTATATGATATAGCTCTCCTTACCTTCCTTTACCTTGATGACAAGACCAGAAATGTTCCAAAAACAAAGGTGATCATTTGGATTTTCTACGGCACCCAGATCTATGATGGGCACAATAATAAGAAACATGTTTGCTATTGTAAGCTATTTATATATTTAGGTAATTTCTTATTGCACAATTACTCAGTTTTGGATAATGTATACTTTGATCTTATTTTCTGTGTTACAGTTGAGAATAATTAGACTCAATTTGAATGATTGTGTTATCTTGTAAGTTCTAAAAATTGAGCCATTTTTTAAAATAATGCTGCCATATCCTCACCAGCATCTGTTGTTACCTGAGATTTTGATCTTGGCCATTCTGACTGTTTTGAGGGGGAATCTCAGGGTCATTCTGATTTTCACTGGCTTCATTTCCCTGATGACTAAGGATGTTGAACATTTCTTTAAGTGCTTCTTAGCTATTCAAGTTTCCTCAGTTGAGAATTCTTTATTTAGCTCTGTACCCCATTTTTAATTGGCTTATTTGGTTCTCTGGAGTCTAACTTCTTGAGTTCTTAGAATATTTTGGATATCAGCCCTCTATCAGATATAGGGTTGGTAAAGACCTTTTCCCAATCTGTAAGTTGCCTTCTGTACTATTGACAGTGACTCTGATGCTGCTGAGGATGTGGAGAAAAAAGAACTCTCCTCCATTGCTGGTGGAACTGCAGACTGGTACAACCACTGGTGGTTCCTCAGAAAACTGGACATAGTTCTTCCTGAGGACCCAACTACAACATTCCAGGGCGTATACCCAAGTATGCTCTGACATATAACAAGGACACAAGCTCTACTATATTCATAACAGCCTTATTTATAATGACCAGAAGCTAGAAGGGACCCAGGTGTCTCTTGAGAGAGGAATGGATACAGAAAATGTGGTACATTTACATAGTGGAGTACTACTCAGCTATCAAAAATGATTCATGAAATTTGCAGGCAAATGGATAGATCTAGAAAATATCATCCTGAGTGAGGTAACACAGTTACAAAAGAGGACACATGGTATGTACTCACTGATAAGTGGATATTAGAAAAAAAAGCTTAGAATACCCACAATACACAGACTATATGAAATACAAGAAGGAAGACCAAAGTGTGGATGCTTCAGTCCTACTCAGAAAGTGGAAGAACATAATCATAAGAGGTAGAGGGACAGAGGGATCTGGGAGGGAGGTGGGGAGGAAAAAAGGGGGCAGGATCAGGTATGGGAGGAGGGCAGGGGTGGGGAAGTACAGAGGGTCAGGAATTTGAATGGAGGTGTGCAGCAGTTAGGAATGGGGAACTAGGGTTAGGCCCTAGAAAGTCTCAGATGCCGGGGACCCAAGAGGTTCACAGGACCCAACAGGGATAACATTAGCCTAAATACCCTTATCCAGTGGATAGGCATGACCCTTGTTTGAGGGATGGAACCACCTATCCATCTCAAAATAATAATGCAGAATTGCTCCTGTCAAAAGGAAATGCAGGGGAAAAGAGTGTAGCAGAGCCTGAAGGAAAGGCCATCTAGAGACTGGCCCACCTGGGGATCTATCCCATCTATAGACACCAAACCCAGACATTATTGCTAATGCCAAGAAGCGCTTGCTGACAGGAGCCTAGTATAGCTGTCCCAGAGCCCGACGAATGAGAGATGTGCCAGAGCCGGACCAATACAGATGCGAATGCATGCAGCCATACTTGCTGGAACTCCAAGAGAGGAGTTAGGGGAAGGACTGAAGGAGCTTAAGGGGTTTGCAACCCCATAGGAAGAACAATATCAACTAACCAGACTGCCTCCCCAACCGTCTCGCTCCAAGCTTCTAGAGACTAAAGCACCAACCAAAGAGTACATATGGACAGACCCGTTGCTCCAGCTGCATTATGTAGCACATGGCCTCGTCTGGTATCAATGGGAGGAAAGACCTTTAGTTCTGTGAAGACGCCATGCTCCAAAGCTGAGGAATTCTAGGGAGGGGAGGCGGGAGTGGGTGGGTGGGTGGGTGGGTGGAAGAGCACCCTCCTAGAAGCAGGGAAGAGAGTGGGTGGCCCAGGGGGGTTACAGAGGGGAAACTGTGAAGGCAGATAATATTTGAAATGTAAATAAATAAAATAACCAATAAAAAATTAAAAAAAATATTGCTTACATCTACTTTCACACTTCTTTTCTGGTACTCAAATAGAAATACGTTCACTTGCTCATTATGTTCTCCTCATCTTTTAGCTTCTCTCACCTCTTCCGTATGGGTGACTCTGTGTGTTACATTCTCACTAATTCCCTCCATCTATACGCAAGCTCATCTTTGTCTGTTATTCCCCACTAACTGTTATTTCATGACTATTTTCCCCTATGTGCTTTCTGCTAGCTTTAAGAACAAAACATTTTACGTTTTGATTTACCATCTTAACTTCACCTTTCACTTGCATTCTGGGTCTCAACTCACTGGCAATACACTTGTTATGTAATCTTCATAATTTATTTCCATTATTATGATGCTAAAATCCTTCTGTTTTTTAACTTCACTTATCCCCTCTCAAAGATTATCATTTTGCAATATAGAAATAATTTTAACAGTGACTCATCTTCATTGTAATTCTCCCCATTAGGGAAGTTTTGCACACTACCATAATATTATTTGATAATATTTCTTCATTTGCATTTCCAAGTGCTAGAGATATTCATGAATTCAGAAGTAATTTCCACATGACTACAGTTTGGCTAAAGGAAAGCACACTGTGTTATAAAATATAGACTCCCCAAAATAAGATGCCTCAATTTTCTTTACAGATAATTTTCTTCACCTAGACTCCCTAACAGAGACAAGAATTATTCTGGACAAAATTTTATGTATGAAAATGTTTTTCAGGTTTCTATGTTGTTGAAATAATACTTCCTAATGCCGTCTCTTCACAGACATAGCAACCCTACCCTTACCTTTACTTGTTCTATGAAATTTAAAGAGGCATTACCTATCTGTTAAAACTTTTGTCTATGTTTGACAGATATTCAAAGCTCAATATAATCTGTTATTACCCAGAGAATCTTTGGAGTCAACTGGCATCTTACTATTCAAGCTCTTTGCATCTGAGTATCTCAGTCCGCAGGCCCAAATCTCATTTCGAGTATGAAATGTAGTTTCTAGGTCACTCTTTCCTGTGCCACAGTTTGTGTGATCATAGTGGTCAGCTAATTCATTCTGAATACTCACATATTACTACATCCAAGTACTTTGTGTCCCATATGGATTGTAACATTTTGAAATCAGGCAGCTGGTTTATATTGGCTTGGCATCCACATGAGCATGCAAAACAATAATTATATATGTGTGTCTGTGTATATGAATATTATTTATTCTTCTTGCATATTTTACATCCTGACCACAGTTTCCACTCTCCCCAGCCCCCCACCCCTATCTCCCCTTTCCCCCGGATTTGCTCCTTTGTTTCCCTTTAGAAAAAGAGAAGTCCTCCCACAGATATCAACTAAATTCAACATAACAAGGCTTGATGAGGCATCATAATAGGAGGAAAAGGGTCCCCAAAGCAGGCAAAATAGTCAGAGACAACCCCTCCTCCCTCTGTTAGGAGTCTCACAAGAACATCAAGCTATATAACCATAACATGCATGCAGAGGAACTACATCAGACCCATGCAGATTTCCTGATTGTTGATTCCATTTCTGTTAAATCCCTATAAGCCTACATTGGTTGGTTTTGTAGGTATTTATTGGTGTCTTTAATGACTCTGGTTCCTATAGTTCTCCCCACGCCCCTCCAACTCTCCTGCTTCCACAGGGGTCTGTGAGCTCTGCCTAATATTTGGCTGTGGGTCTCTGCATCTGAGGCCATCAGTTGCTGGGTGAAGCCCCTGTGATGATGACTTCACTAGACTCTATGAGTGTAGAGGAATATCATTAGGAATCATGGAATCAATTCATTGTCTTTTGTTTTTGTTGTTGATGATGTTGTTTTGCTAGTCATGTATGGTAGTCTATCCTAGGTGTCATGGATTATCTAGCTTTTGTTTCCTGGCCATGCAGGCAGTGTCAGGGATAGGCTCCCTCTTGTGGTATAGGTCTCAAGCTAGATAAGACATTGATGGGGTGTTCCCACAAGTTCTTCACCACTGTGATCCCAGCACATCTTGCAGGCAGGACAAATTGTAGGTCAAAGGTTCTGTGGCTGGGTTGAGGTTCCAGTCCCACCACTGGAAGCCTTGCTTGGTTACAGAGCTCAGCCAGTTCAGGCTCTGTTTCCTCCATTACTAGGAGTATTCATTAGACTGTAGATTCCAGGGAATTTCCATTGCACTAGGTTTTCACATTGCCCTGAAATTTGTCCCCACCCCCATTCTAGTTGTCTTTCCCAGTACTCTGCCCCTCTTTTTCCCCCACCTGATCCCTACTGTTCCCCACCCTTAGTCTATCCAAAAAATCTCTTCTATATCCCTTTTCCAGGGAGATCCATGTGTCCCCACTCTAGCCCTCCTTGTTACTTAACTTTTCTGAGTATATGGATTGAAACATGACTATCCTTTACTTAAAAACTAATACCAACTTATATGTGAGTACATACCATATTTGTCTTTCTAGGTCTGGGTTACCTCACTCAGGGTGATTTTTTTGCTGGTTCCATCCATTTGTCTTCAAATTTCATAATGTCATTTTTTAAAAGATTTATTTATTGTATGCGTATGAATACACTGTAGGTGCCGTCTTCAGACACATCAGACAAAGGAATTGGATATCATTACAGATGGCTGTGAGCCACCATGTAATTGCTGGGAATTGAATTCAGGTCCTCTGGAAGAGTAGGGAATGCTCTTAACCACTGAGCCATCGCTCCAGTCCCCATAATGTCATTTTTAACAGCTGAGTAATACATATTCTTGGCATAATTATATCACAAGGGGTCCACCTGGCTTTTTCAAAATATCCATGTAATAATAAATTACAAAAGCAAAAAAATTCAAAATCGTTGTTAAATTAATTGAAGGAAGAAAATGGTAGCAAAAGTAATGAGAAAAAAATAAATAAATGTGACTTGTATGATATTTTATATTGACCCATCCAGCAGGTCCAGTTATTCAGGGTCCTGAAGAGGTGCTACCTGAGGGTCAAGGGGGGGAGAAAAGAAGGAGACCAAGCAAAGTTCTGTTGTCAAGGTTTCGTTTATTGAGAGGAATGTACTGCATTTAAAGCTCTGAAGCTGGAATTGAAGCAGGAACTGAAGCTTAGGGCAGGGGGCGGGGGAGTACTGGGAAGTGCCCAAGGACATAAGGTGAATCATTAAACTGCAAGATATTCTCCTTAGACAAAGAGGCAACAGTCTTCCGGGGACATGTTCTTTCTTTGAAAAGGTCAAGCCCTTCTCAGGAATCTGCTCAGGGCAGGACTCTAGCTTTGCTTAGTTCGGACGTCCGGTCCCCGACATTATATATTAACTGCTGATATATATTTCTACTTGTATTAATAGTTCTATCGAGGTATAATAGTTTATAATGAATTGCATGCATTTGGAGTGTAAAATTTTATGAAATTGGACATTAACTTAGCCTGTTAAATCATTACTATAATTACAATAGTAAACATCTGTCATCACTTGAATGTTGCTATGTTCCTTGTGTGTGGGTGCATGCTCATATATATATATATATATATATATATATATATATATATATATATATATATATATGTGTGTGTGTGTGTGTGTGTGTGTGTGTGTGTGTGTGTGTGTGTGTACGTGCACGTGAGCATATGTGTTTCAGAAACATTTAACAGATGTTCTATTCCCTAAAAATTTCAAACACAAAAATATTGATACTTTGTGGTATAGCAGATTCACAAAACGTACTTAGTGATTTGAGCTTTTAAATTGATGAATAATACATCAATGAATAATAAATTAATGAATTTAGTTATCTTTCCCATATTTGTGGCATTTTATTTTGTTTAGTTATCCACTTAGGTGAACCTTCCTTTGCAACCAATAGTTAGAATCTGGTGGGATCATGAGTGGGTACATAACTGGAGACAAGGACTCTCTTTTTTCTAGAATCTGCCTATCACCAGGACATCAGCAGCATGTGTTGAGTCCCTTTGAGCTCTTTTCACATCCCTGGCTAAGAGATAAGAGGACCACTCTTGTGAAATTTGATGCCAGTAAGCAAGTGCTGTGAGTTAATGATAACAATGGCTGTGCCATGCCCAGGATATATCACTTTGTAGCCTTTCCCCTACCTTCTGGCTTTTATGTGACTTTTCTTGCCTCACTTCTGCTTTGTTCCCTGAGCCTTAAAGAGAATGATATCAATGCTCAGAATTTATGTACTGCAGTCGGTATAGTCAATTCACTCTCTTAGTTCTTTTAAGTCAAATCCTGGGACCTGGAAGTAAGGAATTGAGGGATTTTCCCATTTTCTTTTATACTTAAACTCTCTCTCTCTCTCTCTCTCTCTCTCTCTCTCTCTCTCTCTCTCTCTCTCTCTCCTTCTCTCTCTCTGTATACCTATGTGTGCATGTATGCATATACATACATACATACATACATACATACAAACATATTTATGTGTGTGTGTGTGTGTGTGTGTGTGTGTGTACCAGTGTACATGCATACTATTCTTTACCAATCTTGAGAAAAGTCTTCTCACTGAGCTCATTGATCAGTAGACTGGCTGGCCACCAACCTCCAAGGTCTGACTGTCTCTGCTCATGCTGTATGTGCTTGGGGTATAGATGTGCAACTATGCCTACCTTTTTTACATGGGTGCTGGGGATCCAAATTTAGGCACTGTACTATACCCTCTCCCAAGTTCCCTAAGTAACTGTTCTTTATGTCTCTTTTAGATGGTGTTTTGCACTTTTCATTGTTAGCTCCAAGCCCTGGAAGGTTGAACTTAAGATGCTGAAGAAGCAATGCAAAGATATCTAATCAGCTCCAGTACACCTTGCCACTCTCACTTTTCTTTTAAATGAATAAAGATGCTTGTAAGATCATGGGCCACCAAAAACAATTGAGTCCTCAGTTTTCATTTAAGTCTTCATGAATCCATTTAAATATAAATATAAACACACACACATACACACACACACACACACACACACACTCACTCACTCCTCTTTCTCCCTTACTCTCTGCTCTGGAAAATACATTGCTACTTTCTGTTCTGTGAGCTCAATAATTTTAGAACAGTGCAGGGTTTGCTCCTATATTACTAGCCCATTTTACTTAGCATGTGTGTATTAATTTTGATTGAAGTAATAATGTTTTCTTCTCTTTAAAGACTGGACAATATTACACTGTATGTGTAAACTGGATGTTCTTGATACAGTCAATTTGTCAATTAAATATTTCTTGGTCATAGTGAGTAACTCTGCCAAGTGGAAAAAAAAACAAGATTAAGGAGCTAAGTGTACAGTTTAAGACACTTCTTCTATTTCCAGAGGACCTGAATTGTTTGGTTCCTATCATCCCTGTCAGGCAATTCACAACTTTAGGAAGCTTCAGCTCCAGAGGATCTCACACCTCTGACCTTCACACTCATGCACACTCGTGCAAACATGCACACAAACTTACAAACAATTAAAAATATTAATGAATAATTTTAAATACCTAATTTCAGTTATTTGAATATATCTGAGAAATAGAATTATTGGATCACCTGGTAGTTATAATTTCATTTTTCAACACACTCTATGCTGTTTTCTATGATGGAGACACTATTGTAATTCTCCATATCTTTCCAAAAACAATCTCTTCTACTTTGGTTTCACCTTGTTTATAAGATTACAGATGCCATTTTTTTCACTTTCATTTTTTGATGGTCAGTGATGTTGCAACTACTTTAAAGGGATTTTAAATTTTAATGTATTTGAACTTGTAAAGACTATGTGACTTATGTTTAAGATCTTAGGGATGAATACGACTTAAATATGGTTTATTAGTGATATGTTTGTGCTTCAAGTTGGCAAGAAGTCAACTGTACTGGCTCCTTTAAAAAATTTTTTTATGGATATTCTGTTTGTTTACATTTCAAATGTTTACCCCCTTCTAGGTTTCCCTTCTGAAAACTCCCTATCCCACATTTCTCCCCCTGCTACTATGAGGGTGCTCCCCCACCCACTCACCCACACTCACCTCACTCCTCTAGCATTCCCCTACACTGAGGCCTCAAGCCTTAATAGGACCAAGGGCCACCCTTCCTATTGATGCCTGACAAGGCCATCCTCTGCTACATATGCACCTGGAGCCATGGGTCACTGCATATGTACTCTTTCCTTGCTGGTTTAGTCTCTGGGAGCTCTAGGGGATCTGATTAGTTGCTATTGTTGTTCTTCCTATAGGGTTGCAAACACCTTCAGTTCCTTCAGTCCCTCCCCTAAGTCTTCCATTGAGGCCTCCATGCTCAGTCTGATAGTTGGCTGCAAGCATTCACAACATCTGTATCTATAAGGCTCTGGCAGCTCCTATGAGGAGACATCTGTATCAGGCTCTTGTCTGCAAACACTTCTTGGCATTGGCAATAGTGTCTTGGTTTTGTGGCTGTATATGGAATGGGTCCTCAGATGGGGCAGTCTCCTTCAGTCTCTGCTCTATTCTTTGTTCCTTTAGACAGAAGTAATTCTGGGTTAAAGTTTTTAGAAGGGTGGGTGGCCCTATCCCTCAAACAGGTGCCATGCCTAACTTCTGGATATGGTATCTACAGGTTCTCTCTCCCCTATGTTGGGTATTTCAGCTAATGTCATTCTTGTTGGGTTCTGAGATCCTCTTGCTTTCCTGGCATCTGTGACTTTCTAATGACTACCCCCAGTTCCCCATCCCCCATTGCTGTAACCCTCTTTTTAATTTATTGACCCTCTGTACATCCCTCCCATCTGCTCCCACATCTGATCCTGACCCCCTTTTTCTTCTCTCCCTCCTCTCTTTCCCCCAAGTCCT